>NW_023604402.1:0-2738 GCF_014898055.3 Talpa occidentalis | reverse complement strand
TCAGATACCTCAGTTTGCAACTGTGACAAACCACCAAACTTCCCTTGGAGGCTTTCCATCAGAAAGAGAGCGGGCAGGCCAGGGCTCTCTGGGTCAACCACAACAGTCATTTGCTCTAAGGAATCTTGCCACCCCTCTCTCCGCAGACAGCCCCATCAGGAGCTGCCATCTGCTTGGCAGGCTTGCAGGTAGCCCAGCCAGGAATCCGCCCATGGAAATAACTCCAGATGCTGGCGTGACAGGGTGTGAATCACAGCTCTACCACCTAGGTGCGGGGACCTGAAAGCCACTGACTAGTATTCCCTTAATGCCCCATCTGGAATGTGCTAGTGGTGGTTGAACGTGGGGGCAGAGCCAAGGACACATCACCCCTGGTCTCATTCAGCAGGACCCCACACACTGGCAGCATGAGGTGACAGGCGGCTCACACTGTCAAGGATGGACAGGGTCCTCTTGGCTCCTGCCTCACGTAAGGACAGGGACACTTGCTGAGCAATGTCCATCGTGTGGTTGTCCCCGAGTGTAACCACATAGCAGCCGAGGTGGTACCGCCTCCCACACACCAGGGCTGCGTGGAGGAGCATATGGGGTTGTGGGTGTACGGCGGCCGCCATGGACCAAAATGTCCCTGGTCAACACCTGACTGCAACGTCCACTTTAAAAGTGTTCTGTTCTTACGTCCCCACAACCAGCAGTTTTCATCGAATTGCATAATTCAATGCTCATTATGATTCTCCTGGTCTTCAGCATTTAGATCTACCAGGGATAGACACATCCATCTTACATGACACCATGAACCTCTATCAGTCCATTTAGGCTTATGCTGTGGGGACAAATGACACCCCCAACATCTTGGCGGATTATAACCCCTGCTCTTGCTCACAATCATGTGCATCTCAAGTTGCAAATTAGATGCATCATTGCTCCACATCTCTCATTCAGGGACTAAGGAGCAGCCTGGCAGCCAAGAAGAAGACTGAGTCCAGTGAGGAGAGGAGCATGGATCAGGAAGAAGGGGGTGAAGCTGAAACCAGGAGGTGCTCCTGGGCTGAGAAGAGGAGGCAGATTAAGTTGGACCTGCTAGGACGAGGGGTGAGGAGGGGCTTCCTCTGAGTTCCCACCTTGAGTCAGCACTAAGAGATGCGGGGGCCTTCTTCTAACCACAGAGCAATAGGGCACCTCCCTATGAGAAGGCTGTGGGTGTCACCCTTGGGTGCAGAAAGTCAGATGTCACTTTCTTGAACCCTCACTCCCAGTATCTCACCCAGTCCTGTCATGATAAGTAGGTCAGTGTCTAATCTTCAGGCATCATTTTATTATTTGGAAACTGTTGTTGAACTGCCGCCATCTTGCTTTTCAAGAACAGAGACTCATGGACACGGATGTGGCGCCTCCCACCCCCAGCACTGAGGGAGAGAAGGCATGTCAGACAGCTCGGCGGAGCCCACAGACCTGGTATGGTCTCAGGCATATCCCATGATACCCCTATGTTCCCTATTATTTAAATGGAGATTATAAAATCTGCTTCATAGAGTTTGTAAGGATGGAAAGAGATGGTCTTTGAAAACATCTAATATGACCATGCCCAGCACAGAAATGATGATTGTAACAACAGCATTCTATGGTACCTCACATAATGGTACAAACCATTTTGCAAGGAAATGACTCCAACCAAACTTTCTAGTCGTAATCAAAACAATAAGTAAAGGCCATCTGTAATGTACCCATCCATTCCACCTTTTTGTTGTCAGGGAGTTCTTTCTGGCATTGGATGGAAATTTCTCCTCTGCACCTGAACCCACAGACCAACTGCCACGAGACCTCGACCTTGTTCTGGAATCAGCCTGGGGGCACGCAAAGAGCATGCTCAGTGCACACAGACAGGTCTGCTTTACAGCAGCTTGCCCTGGGCTCGTTACTAAGACCCCGAGGCTCAATTTCCCCCCTCATAAATGGAAGTGATCTGATCTACCTCAGGACCCTTTTATTAGCATTCTTCTGTGGCTGACTCAGACGCTTCTGGGCCACAGACGGTGCCCATCGAAAATGAATTCCTTTTCATTCATTTTGATGGATTTTCCCATTTAGGAAAAAGTGTTTTTTAAACTCAAGGTTTTTTTCGTTCATTATTTTTATCCAGGACCATTATAGCTATTAAGTGTTTTGGGCTTCTCACTCCCCAGAGACACTTTATGATGCCAATTAGAGGAAGACGTAGATGGAGATTAAAAAGTAATGACTAGAACAGTGAGGAGTGGCTCTCCCATCTTGACATCAGCTTGCTGCCTCTGAAGTTCGTTTCCAAAGAGCTAATAATATATTGGGGGAAAATAAAAACCACATTTCTGGGGTCAAGGGAATTTCATAGAAATTTTCCAACTCAGAATCAGGCCTCTGGGGGGAGACCTGATCCACCAGAGGAGGGTGCACAGCCATGTGGGCACTGCACAGACTATACTGTGTGCTTTGTGAGGGACAAATCATGAGAATAATCACCCTATCATAGGGAACTGGAAAGGGGCGTCCCAGATGGGAATAAGCAAAGGCTGGTCCAGCTGTACGTGCGTGTGCTCCCCTTTTCATTCTACCTAACCAAGGAGGGCTTCAGCAAACGTGTGCATTGGTTGCCGTCTCTGCTTTTATCAACACAACGCTATTGCTTTTTCCTTTTGGTTCTCTTCTCCCTGCCTCTTGCATTCCTTTTCTCCACCCATCCTCTCCAACAGCCAGAGAGCTCA
>NW_023604401.1:0-2745 GCF_014898055.3 Talpa occidentalis | reverse complement strand
TACTACTACCAGCCACTGATAATCTATGCCCAGCTGCATGGCGAAGGTCATTGGTAAAAGCTGCTGAGTACAGCCATCTGACCACTTCAAGTCTCATGGAGATAAAGCTATAAAAAAGAGGTTGACTACATGTCTTTAATGTAGAAATTTTCACTCACTTGGAAAACTGATGCAGAAAGTATTTGAATCTCTGAACATTAAGATTAGCAAGTGTTCCTCTTTCAGAATGTCAGTGGCCTCAAGTGGGTCAGGTTTGCCTCCACCAGTTCAAATGCTAACACTATACAAAAATTGTTAACAACAATAAAAATAACAATAATAACAAAAATAGTTTGAAGCTAAGCCCCTGCTAAAATCTTAGCCAGATTAATGCAAGTGTTCTGTGCATATCAGCAACTCCATCTACCCCTCCTCACAAAGCAATAACCCAATATGCTCATGGCTCTACCTATAGGGACAAGTAGACACACAGATATAACTTCATAATAACTTTATAACTACAATGTTGACTTGGAAAATCTTGCTATAGTTTTTCATTCTTTCATAATTCGACATATATAAAAAGACCTTAAAATGACATTTTTCATTTTTTTGGATTCAAGTTCATAATTTAACTCTAGAGCAGTAAGGTAAAAGTAATCAGAATTCCCAAACCAGAACGGCTAATCTCGGCTCTATCTCTAGGTGTGTGATCTTAGAGAAGACTTAACTCTTCCTCTCTGCTTATTTCTCTTTATCAGAATTTACATATGATAATCCTCTTGGGAGTTATAAAAATAAAACAATTTATAGCATCTTCTGATATCCCATTCTTATCTAGAATCACTCTCCCATCTCTTCTTCATAGTCAAATTTCTACTTTAATTCCTTTCATTTCCTCACATCTTGTTCAGAAAAATAGCCCACTCCAGTCTGACTTCAGCCCCCACAACTCCATCAAACTTCTCCATGTTTATTAAACGTTTTTGACCATTTGGAAATAGCTTGTATAACTAACTATTAGAATGCACTCTAATTTTAATGTTCTTTCTCTTTCCTGGCTCAACATCTTCCACTTAATCAGAGTACCCACCCTCTTTTCTCCTCCCTTAAATCACAGCTTGCTTTTCTATTTATATCTCGATTTCTAGAGTTCCAAGCACCTGGTTCATGGACATCATTTATTGCATTCTTTTTTTTTAAAGATTTATTTATTTATACAAGAACCAGGGTATAGGCCAGATGCGTGGGGTGAGAGAATTCACCAGAGACAGAGTGGGGAACAGAACAGGCAGACTGACAAAATATACTGCTGAGGGGAGCAGCAGGAAGGCAGGAGAGGTCTGCTGCACCATGTGGAATTCTCGCTGGCCGGCTGGGATCGAACCCGCACTGCAGAGGCTGTGGACAGCTTCACAGTGTGGTGCTCAATGCCTGCGCCACCGGGGAGGCTCATTTATCATTCTTGATAAGCAACTTTCAATGCCTACATTTTTGCTGTCAATTATGCTATATAACTAGAAGTTATAACTACCTGATAAATTTAAGTCATAAGAGATTTGTTTTATTTCAATTTACTGTTTTGTCATATAAATATCATAATTAGCTTCTCTTCTCCCTACCCCTTTTTCCCCTTCTGTAGTTTTTCCTACTTGCTCCTATATCAAACTTGCATAAATTCCTGGTGCATTTACAAACACTTTCCAAGTGAGCCCCATAGCTACACAAAGCTTACTGCAGTGTTTAAAGTTAATACCCAAAGCATAAAATACTATCTGGTAATATTTAGAACCTTTTCTATCATGCCTTGGTTTCCACTTTGTTATCAAGGCAGAACAAAACAATAAATCATATTTTCTTCTTTTTAGTCAGAGATCACACTTGAAGTCAGCACTCAATCAAGGTAAATTCTGTTTTCACTATGGGATAGTGTTTATATATTAGCAACCTAAATTATAAAACAACCTTTCATTCTTTGTCCTATCAGGTGACTGCAGTTTGTAAAGGAGAAATAGTTAACTGGTTAGGAAAAAGACTGTTAAGCTTAGCTTTTTGCTATCACAAATGTACACTTACCTCACAAAAGTGCATGTTAAGTACAGTTGAACATTCTTTTTGAAATATGTACATCATCAGCTCACAAATATCATAATGTCTAATGTGCTTAGACATTTCTTAGGATATAAATGATGTCTGTGATGAATTTTAACCAAGTATCAAAATTATATTACACTTGCAAAGTATGTGACATCACATTTAAGTTTTCCCACTTACATATATTATAAATACTTAGTGACTATAAATATGATGAATACAAAACAAATGGGAGAGGTTTTCCCTTAGATGGAACCTAAATCAGAGATTATCTCAATATTTTTCAACCAACTCTTACATGAGAACTCCTTCTGCAATTGCCTTGCAAGTTTAACCAAACGGATGCCCTGCGGAGCAGAGACTAAGCAAGAAGTCCCTGCAATTCAGTGGTCTAGATTTAAATCCCTCTCCACATCTTAAGGTAAGTTATTTAACCTATTTATGTCCATATTTCTATATAGGAGTGATAAAGGACATTAGGATTTCTATCTCATAGTATTGTTGAGAGGCTCTAGTGAGAAAATAAATGTAATATATCCTATATGGTGTATTTTATATATGTGCCTATTTAAGTATTTCATGAATGTAGATTTGCATATTCTGTACATACATGCAATAAATATATAAGAAAAGTAATTAAAACACTGGACCAACCCAGAGTGAAAACTAGAT
>NW_023604399.1:0-2772 GCF_014898055.3 Talpa occidentalis | reverse complement strand
TTCTCAATAATTTCTTTAAACTCCAGGGTTGGAGGCCTCCCTGGTGGTGCAAGAGGTTAAGTCTCAGCACTATGAAGCTGTTTGCAGACACTGCAAAATGAGTTCGATCCTCAGCTAGGGAGCTAACCCACATGGGACAGCAGACTGCTCCTGTTTCGCCCTCTGCTCCCCTTAGCAGTGTATTTCAGTCAGCCTCCTATTCTGTTCCTCACTCTATCGCTGGTGAATCCTCTCACCCCCTGCACCTCTGCCCTGTATCCCAGTTCTTGTATGCATCAATCAATCAATCAATCATCCATTTAGAAAAGGGGGGCCTCCCTGGTGGCGCAAGGTGTTACATCTCAACACTAAGAAGCAATCCTAGTGCAGCATGAGTTCCATCCCCAGCCAGGGAGCTGACCCACATGGCATAGCAGACCACTCCTGAATCACTCATTGCTCCCCCCAGCAGTGTATTTCAGTAGATCTGCCTCTTCTGCTCCCCACTTTGTCTCTGGTGAATCCTCTCAGCCCCCTGCACCTCTAGCCTACACCTCACCTCTTGTGTGCACAAATAGATAAAATAAATCTTAAAAAAATAAACTCCAGGGTTGAATATAAAGATTATTATTGTCCCCTTTAACGATCTCAGAGTGACAGGCTATGTTTGTTTCAATTGAATCACATTCTTCTACAGAGCCAGTCCTGAAAGTCTATAACTAGGGATAGCCATCAGCCCTGGCTATTTCTTGCTGGACCTTGGGAAAGAAGAAGGGCATGCAGATTCTTTCAGCCAGCTGAGTGGATGGGGAATCAGATGCTGTGAGGCCAGCCTGAATTTGGCATCCTGCGAACAAGTAGGCCTCTCCTCACAGACCAAATGTGTCTTAGTAGGAAAAGGTTCCTACAGGACCATGAAGGACCTTGAGCTAAAAGCTGATATTATTACCCATCAGTCTTCATTACAGTAAAAGAAATTAGAGTTGGAAATTTCCCATAGGGTACCCAGGATTGCCTTCTCTCCTCTCCTGAAAAAGGCCACTCCCACAATCAACCTATAGCAATAGTTCTGAGAAAAACACACTAACACATTTCTTTCCATACTGAAGTCCAT
Organism: Talpa occidentalis; assembly: GCF_014898055.3. Taxonomy (NCBI): domain Eukaryota; kingdom Metazoa; phylum Chordata; class Mammalia; order Eulipotyphla; family Talpidae; genus Talpa; species Talpa occidentalis. Next base: position 1,679 of record NW_023604399.1, on the reverse strand, counting down.
TTCAAGGAGTCTACCACATTCTCCTCCCTGGTTTATTCATCACTTCCTATTGTTGAGTTTAGTCACTTAAATAGACCAAAACAGATGCTAGGATTACTGCTGAGTTATGAGGGCAGACACCCGGGCATTAGACCACAAAATCTGGTGAAGTGCACATCCAAGTTGCTGGTGCCCCTGCAGAATCTGACAGTCTAATATAACAGGGCTTTAAATTTTCCCAACTTTCCTGAGTATCAGGAGATGGTCTTGAGAAGAGGTTCTCTGAGTTTCCCAGATCAGCAGCATAAGACTCTCCAGAGAATTTGTTAAAAATGCAAATTCTAAGACCACAGTCAAAACTGCTGGATCCAAAAACCAAGCCTTCAGTGTCTTAACAAACAATCCAAGTGATTCGTACACACACTCACTTTAGCAATTCCACTCCTAGGTATCTACCCAAAGGACACAGAAACATCAATTCCAAAGAACACCTGCACCCCTATGTTTATAGCAGCACTGTTTACAATAGCTAAGCTTTGGAAACAACCCAAATGCCCAAAAATAGATGACTGGATCAAGAAGATGTGGTACATATACACCATGGAATATTACTCAGCATTCAAAAAAGATAAACACATGCAATTTGCAGCAACATGGATGGCGCTGGAAGGGATCATGCTCAGCGAAATAAGCCAGAAAGAAAAAGAAAAATACCGGATGGTCTCACTCATAGCAGGAATCTAGAAAACTTAAATAAGGGACCAGGAAAATGAATAACTATAAGAAAGTGAAAATCAGAATCAACAAAAACTATGAAACAGAGACACTTTTGGGGGGGTGGGGGGGGGGGGGAGGGATTGGGATCAGAAAGGGGGGGTTGCAATTGTATGGGGAATATAAAAATAAAATTTATTATTAAAAAAATAAAATTCTAACATAATTACAAAAAAAAAGATACTAATATAGCTGATAATCAGATTCTCTAGTAGCATGTAAAAATAAAAATACCAGTTTTCTTGCACATTTTAGTACACATGTAATACACAATCTGTATTACGGACATTAAAAATTTCAAAACATTTGGAATAATAAGCCCTTTGTTTCTGATTATAACTTGAAACAATAAAACAATGTAAACCATTAAAAAAAAAATCAATGGTCTGGAAAGCCTCGCTCTTTACAGCATCACTAGAACTCAGGGGGATGTCAGGCCGGGAAAAGCAGAGAGGTATGGAAGAAGTACAGAGACGTGAAGGTGAGAATTTATCCTTGATGACTGTGAACTGGCTGACCCAGGACAGACTCACTGACTGAGCATAACCTAAACTGGACTAGTAACAGCTTTAACTAGATGGACCTCAGAAAGGAGACAGCTCTGACAGTCAGATTCTAAGTGACAATGAATTTCTTAGCTTGCAGGTTGGTTCTAGTTTGGAGGATGGTAAATCATCACCCTGTTGAAGACCTGAAGACCCATGTGTTTTTCCTAATACTGCATTAACTGGATCATAAAAGGGAGAGATGGATAATTCTAACCACCCATCCCTGAGGTTTACTTGGATTTTCTCTAACTGATTTTTCTTCACTTGTTTTTGTCTCCATTTCCTTTGAGTTTTGCTTAGTCAAAGCACCAGAGTATCTTCATCTAATAAAACAAAAGCATTTTGTCTGTTCTATATATCTTCTCTTATTTCATTTCT
>NW_023604398.1:0-2778 GCF_014898055.3 Talpa occidentalis | reverse complement strand
TTTTCCTATCAAAATAGCATCTCATAATCATTATTTACTCTCTCAATGAAATCTTTTTGAAGTGTACTTGCCTACCATGCAGAAACTCTTTACTATGATGTGAAGGTGAGTGTACCTCGATTCTCCATCTACTCAATAGATCAGGTGGGCAGTGCTGATGCCTCTCCCCTGAGGTGGCCACTTCCATGACACTTCCTAGGCCTGCCAGTTGCTCTTCCTGCTGTTTGCTCAGGCTGTCTCCAGATTATGCTGACTAAACACAATTTTTTTTTTCATTTGGTGCGGCAGGCTGTGCTACCCATGCTGTCCTTTGACAAGGTCTGGGCATTGGGGGAGACTGCTGAGAAGAGAGGAGTTCCTGCACTTCCCAGAAGATCTGAACTAGGCAGTCTCCATAGCAACGCCTGCTATGCTCTCCTGTTTGTTCTTGGTTAATGCAGAAGTAAAAACCTAATTCAGACCTAGACGCTAATGCTTGTAAAAACCTAAATCGGACCTAGACGCTAATTGGTTTATTGTTCTTACGCTTGAATCATTATTAAAGTAAGTAAAAAATGCTAAAGGTATAGTCAGGAAAGAAATGTTTTGGCACTGAGAATTATGGAGAACAACCTGCCCTGAACCAGCTGTGCTTGGAAACCATAGCCTAACCCAGGGGGTATGTGTTTGCGGCAGCAGTACATTTCCTGGTGTATGCAAAGGGTCAGTAGTTTGCAGGCTGTGTGGAGGTTAGGTATTTATAGTTAAGAGTTAGACTTCAGTAGAACTAACATAGATTTGATGAGTTTCTTTAGGCCACTTTGAAGTAATTGATAAATTATCCAAGTTAATCGAGTGCTAAGGAGATGGGTTGATTTCAGTAATAGAATATAGACTAGGGCTTTCACGCCCACTCTGAAACTAGGAAAGTTTAATAGAATGATTGTCACCAAATGTTGTGCTGTCTGAAATAATTGATCATGTTAGAAAATGAGCTGTACTAAGAAAACTAATTGTCCCTCATGTTTTTTATGGTAACCAAAGAAATGCCCTTTTGGTATGAGACCAAGGGAGTCTCTGTACATTCATGAGAAAGTATGTAATGATTGTCTTTGTTCTGCTTCAATGCTTATGTTGATGTAATCTCACCGCTTGCCTTACTGTATAAATAAAGACCCGCTGAGACCCTCAGCAGGAGATACTTGCACCAGAGAGAGTGTCTGTGTGTCTACTTCACTCCACTTCCCCTAGCCCCCCAAGTTTTCGTCGATGCCGTCCTCTCCTTTCAGAGACTCCTGACACGACATTCAGCAGGAGCGGGTCTCCAGAAATTAGGCCCCATGTGTCTTCTCCTTCCTCACTTGCTTGGGATGCTACAAGGATACAGAAGTACCTTCCTCCAAGCCTACATATTCTATCATCAAGACATTCTCAGTGGTGTCAGTAGCAACTGGAATAGGGTACAAACTGATTGTTGGAGACACAGGAAAAGTGTGTGTGTGTGTGTGTGTCTGTGTGTGTGTGTGTGTGTGTGTGTGTGTGTGTGTGAGAGAGAGAGAGAGAGAGAGAGAATGTATGTATACATATAGTGCATCCACAGATAATTACCTGTGGCATTAAAATTTCATGATCAGGGGAAAAAACCTCTTTTTATTTCTTTACCCTTTTATTTTACTTCCTAACTTTAAGATAGTTTAGTTTTTCATTTGCTGGTATACTGAGCTAATGTTCCTTTTTGAGAGTCTAGAGTATTTTTTGCTATACATAATGGAACTTTTTGTGTCCTTGGTTCTAGTGCAAAGGTAGCGTCAAAATCTTGAAGAAGACGGATGGAGAGACGGAATGAAATGTTGGCCGGGGTGAGGTGAACTATGTGCTGTAATTCATTCCTGAGGAAAGGACACCTGCTCCACCCTTCTGCAGAGAACTGTGAGCTTAGACTATTTCTACTGCCTGTTCTAGTAATTGTATATTTTTGGGAAATGACCTAAGAAATGCTGGAAATACTGATACAATCTACATATAAAACTATTGACCAACACCTGCTTTATAGCACAAATGTTTGGAAACATCTCCAGGAAAACCTCGGGAACGGGTGAATAATCACTATATATCCATATGATGACGGGCAGCAGTTCGAGGGGAGACCATGACTGGGGGCAGAGGAACGCTGGGGGGTCCTGGGGGGACAAAGCAGAGAAACGGCGGAGGCGCCCCCTGGCGGGGAGCCGTGAAGCGGGGCGCCGCGGGACCGGGCGGAAGGGCGGGGAGGGTGGGACGGGGATGCGGCGCCAGGAGCGATGGGGTCGGGCAGGGAGGGCGTGACGGGCGTGACGCGGGAGGCGGTGGGGGGGGCGCGGGGATGGGGAGCGGGCGGGGGGCAGGACGGCAGGGACGGGTGTGGCGCAGGGAGGAGGAGCAGGCGGGGCTGGGACGGGCAGGTACGGGCTTGGTGCGGGGAGGTGGAGCGGTCGGGGCCCGGAGGGCGAAGGGACGGGCGGATGGGGGTGGGTGCGGAGGCGCGGGGAGGAGGAGAGCGGGCGGGCCGGGCCGGGCAGGGACGGGCTTGGTGCGGGGAGGTGGAGCGGTTGGGGCCCGGAGGGCAGGGACGGGCGGGGGGGTGGGGGTGGGCGCGGGGTGTGCGGGGAGGAGGAGCCGGCGGGGCCCGGAGGGCAGGGACGGGCCAGGACGGGCGTGGCGCGGGGGAGGAGGAGCGGGCGGGGCCCGGAGGGCAGGGAAGGGTGCGGGGGGAGGGGGCGCGGGGGGGGCGGGGAGGAGGAGCGGGGGGGGGGGGGGGGG
>NW_023604397.1:0-2780 GCF_014898055.3 Talpa occidentalis | reverse complement strand
AAGCAAGTGGTATACAAAAAAAAATCATATAGGAGTAACTATATTTATATCAGACAAAAAGACTTTAAACTACATGGTAAAGAGAAACAAAATCATGATATAATTATAAAGGGGTCAATTCATCAAGATTTAATAATTGTAAATATTTATGCAATCAACATTGGAACACCCAAACACATAAAGCAAATGCTAACAGCTAAAAGGAGAAATAAATAACAGTACAATAAAAGGGATTTTAGTGTTGCACTCTGAACAGTGGATATATCATTCAGACAGAGAATCAACAAGGAAACAACAGATTTAGATCAAAAACCGCTACAGACCAAATGAACATAACAGTCATTATGGAACACTCTATCCAACAACTACAGAATACGCATTCTTCTCAAATGTAGATGGAACATTTTCTAAGATCACGTTAGGCCACAAAACAAAACAACAAATTCAAGAAGATTAAAGTCATACCAACTATTTTCTCTGACCACAATAGTATGGAACTAGAAATCAATAACAGGAAGAAAACTGGAAAATTGATCAATATGTGGAAAATTGAACAATACTCTCCTGCCACAACCAATGAATCAAAGAAATTAAAGCATAAATAAAAAAAGTATTTTGAGACTAATGAAAATGGAAACAAACATAAGAGAACTTATGGGAGGCAGCAAGAACAGTTGTAAGATAGAATTCACAGTGATGAATGCATACAGTAAGAAGAAAGAGGGACAGGTCCAAGGTGGCAAAATAGGGAGAACTTGTGCTCAACTCCTCCCGTGGTCACAGCAAATCTACTAAATATGGATTAGAATTCTAAGATTCAATTTAATTTTTAAGATTATCTTCTCAAAAATAAAATTAGTTCAATGTGAATTTTAAATATTTATAATTTATATGTCGTAAATGTAAAAAGGATTGAGTTATGGGGATCATTTTGCCTTCTTCTACAGATTGTAGTGGAGGAATTCCTAGAAGATATAAATAACATCCTGAACTCAGGTGAAGTTCCTAATTTATTTGAAAAGGATGAACTGGAGCAGGTCTTAGCAGCAACCAGACCAAGAGCAAAAGAAGCAGGAATTTCTGAAGGGAATAGAGATGAGGTAGGACATGTCCGGATGGTAATGTGACTTTGTTAAACAAAAAGTTGTCTTATCCCTTTTTTCTAATGGTCCTAAAATCCACTTAAAGGGTCCATAGATAGAACTTTTTAAAAATATAATTGGTTTCCTTTATAATTCTATGTGTTTTATTTCCTGCACTTAAAGTATTGGTTTAACTTCAAAATAAATACCTGGAAAGCAGAAAACATACCCTGCTGGTACGGAGGTCATAGATTTGCCTAAAGTGGACAGCTTCTCTTATCCTTCTTTAAAAACGAATTTACTTCATATTCCTTCAGTGCCCTATCTAAGGACTCCAGTACTGTGGCACAACTAAAATAGAAACACAACCTACACACACGGACAGACACATGCACATGCACATGCACATGTACACACACAACGTTGCTTCTGTCCACTTCTATTTCTCTAGCACTGTGCTAGATTACGTATAAGTTATTTTTCTACTCAATCCTTTCCCTTCTTCTTGCACCTTCTTTAACTTTTTTGGCCATTCTTTCTCATGTCTTTTATGAAAATTTTCTCTCCTTCTTACTTCAGGATTTATAGGTATGGACAGCAGGGTCTGCTTTAGCTAGTATAAGCAAAAATGTATTTATTGGAGGGCCACTAGAAGATCCAAAGAAAGGAATTCCAGGATGTACTCCTTCAACAATGTAAATGCACACTGTAGAAGTCAATGGTCAAGGAAGTTTCATCCTGCTGAGCCAGGAAGCCATTAAACCAATCAGCATGCTATTGCTTTAGTACCAGCTCCAAATCACGAATTCCCCCCCCACCCCCACCATGTCAGGAAATAACTGAATAAGAAACCATATCTAAAGATTGTAGTTCCAGATCCATGCCACTTCTGCTAGGCTCTGCACCTCAAAAAATGGTTTCCCTGCATCCCGTCTCCCGGTGTTCTACTCTGAAGCAACCTTATATGGATACGTCTCTCTGCTTTGTTCAAGGGTTCTCTTAAATACACTGATGAGGAGAACCTACATCACATCCAGAACCCTAACTACAATGGAGTCTGCAAAATGCTGTTGTTAATCTTTCCAGACTGAATGAAAGAAAAGGGTTGGGATGGATGTTGAACAAAACAATTCACACATCTACTATACTAACATTTTTTATTTGGTATTATTCATTTGTAGATATTGATAGACTCATATACATTAGCCAAGCCTATTTTAAGCATTATTTCAATTTCATTTTAAATTGAAAAATATCTTTTTATCAGGTGTTTCAATGCTTTATCAGTAGAGTTCGTCAGAAGCTGCACATTGTTCTCTGCATGAGCCCCGTTGGGGAGACTTTTCGATCCGATGCCGGATGTTTCCATCCCTTGTGAACTGCTGTACCATTGATTGGTTTGTTCAGGTTGGTGGCATCCTCGGCTGTCTCTTTGAGAAGTTGACTTGCTTGATTTTATTTTATTTTTTTAAAGATTTATTATATTTTATACAAGCACTGGGTACAGTCAGAAGCGCAGGAGGGTGAGAGAATTCACCAGAGCCAGAGAGGGGAACAGACAGGCAGACTGACGAAGTACACTGCTGAGGGGAGCTGCGGGCAGCAGGAGAGGTCTGCACGCCATGTGGGACCCTCACCCGGCGGCCGGGATTGAACTGGCGCTGCAGAGCTGCGGGCAGCTTTGCAACCCAGCACTCA
>NW_023604396.1:0-33551 GCF_014898055.3 Talpa occidentalis | reverse complement strand
GGGGGGGGTTGCAATTGTTGGGAATATAAAATAAAATTTATTATTAAAAAGATGAATAACTACTTTTAAAAACTAATGCACATGACCAAAGTTTAAAAAAAAAATCAAAAAATCTGTTTGTATCACTATCTAATGCCTTAGGAGTATAGTTATAAATGACAACTATATAAAGTCTAATAAAAAATTCCCAATTTTGAGATCAGGATTTAAGATTTTGGTAATCAAAAACTAGATCAAAACTTAATGGTTGAATTTGTAGCATGCAAGCCTTACAGTTTTCATGTTGAGTATCAATATTTTATGTTGAAATGTCTCTATTTTCAAAAGGAAGCACACAGTATTCAGGAAAAAAAAAAAAGAGTAATTGACCTAGTCTACATCAAAAAAGATAAGTTTGCATTTTGATGATTAGTCCTAAATCTCTTGATAAAATTCTTTTCCAGAAAAATCCCAGATTGACTTCTTTCTTTCCCCTTGTCCTAGCAAAATCTAGCTGCATGGGCAAGTTCCTTAGCAACACTGTGTTCCTCACAGGTATGTAGGAAATGTATATGATATTAAGTCTCTCTTATTTTTCTTGGTTTTCATCAATCTATCTAGTACTTGCCTAAGAAAGAAATTTGGTTTTTGGGATGTTAGAATTTGCAACTCTGAAATTAATTTAAAATTCCTGTCCTAAGAAAAACTAACAGCTACAATTGGTATCTCTCCCTAAATTTTTTCTTTTATCATTATTTAAATGGTGGCCAAATTTCATATAAAACTAAGGTCTTATTAAGTTTAAGAATGAGAATGTTAAACAATATCACTTTCTCTAAATATTGTTGAGCCTTGGGGTATTCCCCGAACCTCAGGCTGCGGGAGGCTGTCCTTGGAATCGGGGTCACCGGGCTCCCGGAAGGTGACGAGCTTTGGCACCTGGAAAGTGACGCGCCTGGGCCGCTCCTGGCCCTCCTCCTCATAGTCCTCCTCCCCCGCCTGCTTCCTGGAGCGGAGGATCAGGTAGGTGGCCATGACCTTGTCGTACTTGTTAGCGTCAATGGCCTCCCGAATTTCCTGCCTCTGGTAGCCCAGGCGCTCCATACCTTTGATTATGGCCGGGTCCTGGGGGCTGAGGGACGGCTCGCTGAAGGGCAGGAGTCCCTCAGTCTTTTCTGCTACCCAGGCGTGCTGCCGGATGCTCTCCAGGGTGCTGCGCCTCCAGGGGTCTGGTGCCAGCATTTTGGCCAGTAGGTCCTGGCATTGCTCCGTGAGATAGTCGGGCAGCTGGACCCGCCTGCCCACGACGCGCACCCTGATCGCCCAGAGGTTTGGGCCCCTGAAGGGCAGTGTGCCGGTCACCATTTTATAGAACACGACGCCCAGGCTCCACACGTCCACCTTGGGGCCATTGTAGCGCTGGCCAAGGTAGACCTCGGGGGCCCTGTATTCTGGGCGACAGCAGCACCTGCTCAGCGCCCGGTTGAAGGCCTGGACGCTGAGCCCAAAGTCCACCAGCTTGACTTTCCCCTCTCGGGTCAGCAGAATGTTCTCAGGCCTCACATCCCTGTGCGCGATGCCTTTGGCATGGCAGTAGCTGAGGGCCGCGAGGATCTGCCGAAAGAGCGGCCGGGCCTCGCGCTCGCCCAGGCGCCCACGCCTGTCCAGGAAGGCCTGCAGGTCCTCCCCCTGCACGTATTCCATGACGAGCTGCAGCTCCGGCCCGGTGTCCACCACCTGGAAGAGCTCCACGATGTTCGGGTGGTGAAGGGCCTTCATGCACCCCATCTCGCGGGCCAGGAGGCGGAGGTCGGGCACCTCGGACTTGCGGACGCCCCTGATGAGCACCTTCGTGCCCGTGAGCGCATGCAGCGCCAGCGTCACCTTGGCGTGGGAGCCCCGCCCCAGCTCCCGCAGCACCAGGTAGCTTTGCCCTTGCCGTCCCTGGGACATAGCGCCTGTGCGCTTGACTACGCTGACCACCCTCACCAGCCCTGACTATAAGCAAATACAAAAAAAAAAAAAAAAAAAAAACAAGGAAAATAAGGTAAAAAACAAAGAAAGAAAATAAAATAACTAAAATAAATAGCCTAAACAAATAATTAAATAAATAAACAATAAATAAAACAAAAGAGAACCAAATAGCCCAAAACAGGCTCTCACTGTCTCTCTCGGCGTCCGGAGTGCACAGGTCACTGTCCAGAGCTTCCCGGCTCCTGAGGACACAGGCGCAGTCCGGGCGGGCCTGATGCAGGCGGTGCCGGTGCCGTCACAAGGGCTCTTTGTGGCGTCAGAGCCACAGGCCACAGCCATTGGCAGAGGGAACCGCCAGCGGTTTCTCAGCCTTAACGAAAAAGCTGCCGCTTAACGACAACCCTTGGAATGCCCGAGAGGCCCTTTCATCTGTCCTGAGCAATCCCGGCCTGGGTTTTGGCTTTTCCAGGCGTCCCCATCCTGGCCCCGCCTTGTGCAGATGCTTTACTGTCGCGCTCACACTGTGGGGAGAACAGCAAACAGGGGGCGCAGGCGGTTGGGCGCGCGCTGGGGAGCTGTCCACAGCCTCTGCCGCGCCCGCGAGGGCCCACGTGGCGCGCAGACCCCTCCTGCCCCGCCCGCTGCTCCCCTCAGCAGTGGATTTCAGTCAGTCTGCCTGTTCTGTTCCAGGCTGTCTCTGGGGAATCCTCTCACCCTCCCGCGCATCTGGCCTGCACCCCGGTGCTTGTATAAATAAAATACATCTTTAAGAAAATTAAAAAAAAAAAAAGGCACAGTTACTGCTGTTGCAATGAACTAGTAAGGTTTAAATTCTAAAATTTTCAAGAGGTAATTTCAGGATTCTTTTTCAGCCTGTCTTTCTTTTTGGGGGGCTGTAATTGTGTCATGCAGTCAGTTTAGTAGAAAAATAACATTAAATAATAATACTATATGCACAAAAGTTCCTTTGAGAAGGAATATACTAACAAATCCAATAGGTCATAACAATACCAATGTGCTTAAAACTAAACAAAAAGTTTAGGAAATTCAGAATACTTTGTTTTTTAGGTTGCTTTTAACACTTCAACCAAAATAAAGTGATTTAATAGTGATAAATATCAGGAAGTATAAGTATCATTGTTTTAATTCTATGTATATTACATATATCAATATGTGCACTTACAAATATATTAATATCTGAGGAAGGAGATTTAGAGAGGTTAATTACTTTTTCCAAGGTTACCTATATATGATATTCACTCAAAAGAAACAATGACTAATTATTGAGAAACTACACTGTACTTTTGTAGAATTGATAGTGTTCTAGTGATCAAGATATAGAGATAAAACTGTTGTGATAAAACTGTTGTGATAAAACTGACTTTTCAGTGGCAGGGAATAAAAGCAATATAAATAAGTTTTAAAATATCCAACAGAGAAATAACAAATGGTGATAGGAACTGTACAAAGGATCGAAACAAACCAATTGAATTTTCAATGCCATTTAGGATAACATCAAAATATGAAACCCATCAGGATATTTTTAATAAAATGTATGTATCTGTAAAGCTATGAAAACATTATTCTTTCATGGAAATGATAAGACTTCAATAAATGACAATATGAACTCTATTGACAGACCAGGATGCAGACAGCAAAGTTTGGGAGAAAGCACAATTGCAGAGGGGAGCACAGAGAGGCAGAAAGGACTGAATCACCCTGCAGTAAGAAAAAGGAGGTCAGTGTTTCATGTGGACAAAGGAGAAGGAATTGTGAGACAAGGTCAAAGATATTCACAGAAACTAGTCACTCAGAACTTCCTAATTCAGGGGGATGGCCTGAACTTCAACTAATTGTGAAAATGGAGAGAGGTGTTGGCGAGTGGAGTGAATTGAATAATTTGTGTTTGAGGAAAATCTCTTTGCATTGGGGAAACTAGATTGTAGGAGAACAAGATGCAACAGGGAAAACAAGGGAGAAACTTGCAGTAGACAAAGAGAGAGGAGTGGGTCAGAGTGGTACTTTGCTTAGGATGTTAGCTAATAGGGCTGATTTGGATGGATATAGAAAGTGAGGGAAAGACAGAAATTAAAGATGCTGCCAAACTTTCTATCTTGAGCAACTTGGTAGATGTAATTGCTATTTGCTTTTTTTTTTTTAAAGATTTATGTATTTATTTATACAAGCCCTGGGTACAGTCAGAAGTGCGGGAGGGTAAGAGAATTCACCAGAGCCAGAGCAGAGAACAGAATAGGCAGAGTGACGAAATACACTGCTGAGGGAGCAGCGGGCACAACAGGAGAGTTCTGTGGTGCCATGTGAGACCCTCGCTGGTGGCCAGGGATTGAACCGGCACTGCAGATTCTGTGGGCAGCTTCGCAACCTAGTACTCAACCCTGCGCCACTAGGGGAGGCCCATGCTTTTTTTTTTTTTAAGTTTTATTTTTATTTGCTGAATTCAGAGAACAAAGAGTAGAGGTTTGGGTAGATGGAAGATTGGTGTAGTTGAAGAGGTTAGGTTCCATCTTCTTTTATAAGAAATCACACCACTCTATCTAACAAAGATTATTGATATAGAATGTTGTGGGGAAGAATCAAGGTGGAGGCCCTGTTGCAGGGGTGAAAGAGTTCACCAGAGAGAGATGGGAAATACCAGGCGAATTTATTGAAATACACTGCTAAAAGAAGCAGAGGGCGAAACAGGAAGGGTGGACTGCTCAGAGTTTGGGTCCCAAGTCTCTACGCTTTAGAACCATTGACTGGTTAGGGTGACTAGTCTTGGGTGTGTCCTGACTGATGATCTGAATCAGCATAGAGGATCATCAGTTCTGGGCCTCACCAGCTTAAGGTCCATGTTTCCATGGCAGTTCCATCCACTCCCTTTATCATTCCAGCCTCCCAAACTTGCCTCTGGTCAAGGAGTGGGGCTTGGTTTTCAAATTCTTAATGATACCTTGACAGACCAGAGGTGCAGGGGTGAAAAATTTCACCAGAGGCAGACTGGAGAACAGAAAAGGCACATTTGTTCAAATACACTGCTAAGAGAAGCAGCTAGGGAGACAGGAAAGATCTACAAGTGAAGAAAGATTTTGGGCTCCCTTTTATAAATAGTTTTGTCAGTTTTGCTTTGGGGAGTTAGTTTTGGGCTGGTTAGTACAGGGGTGTCTGATCCTGGGGGCTTGATCTTTGACCCAGAATGTGTCCTGGCCTTGCCTCCACATTCCTGGTCAAAGGGATCCATCTTACGGATTGGGACCCAGAGCAGCCTTATCAGTTCTCTCTGTGTTCAAGCCTCCCAAACCTTCCTGCTGGGCAAGGGGTAGGGGCTTAATTTTAACCTTATTTAACACTACCCCACCATTTGGTTTCTGTTTTTCTGCCACAGTGGATAATTTCCTATATGCGATTTACATTCCCTCTTCTTGGTCTTCACCTGTCTGCATCCATTAAATTTGGAAGTCTCTACTGACAGAAACAATTCAAAGCATGCACTTTATGACTTAACACTCTTATATCAATAAATGTCAAGTAAATTACCAAAAAGGGAACCCCAAATCCCCAAAGGCTAAACACGGAAGCAATTCTACATTTTCTTAAGAGAGAATTTCTGACAATTAAGTTGTAAGTTATGGTACAATCAAAAGAGCAAAAGGGGGTTGAATTGGGTTGCTTTATTTTTTTTATTACTCATTCCCTGTCAAAACCATGTTTAATTACCAAATATTAAAACATGAGCCCATCAAATCAGCAAAAATAGTATAAATTCTGGAAAAAGAAAGAAAATACTGTGATTTCCAGAGAAAGGATTATGTTGTCACTCCTGCAGTATACATCTGGCCCAACACGGGTGTCAGGGTTTCATTTCATAAGGTTAAAAACTAAGCTCTCACTCTTACCCCCCCAGTCATGTTTGAGAGACTTGAGCAGAGAAGGGCATCAATAAGGCTGCCATGGGAACTGGGCTGCTAGACTGACCACCATGGCAGATAAACCAGCCCAACTCCAGGAATGCAGAGGCAGGGCCTGCACATGTGTCTGTGTCAAGGGTCTGCACCCAAGAGCAGACACCCAGCCGATAACCCGTGCAAACTGGCTCCCCAAGTAAGAAACCCTATGGAACCCTAGTGTAAAAGTCTCAAATCCTTCACACACAGCTGTATAGTTCCCTCTTGCCCCCTGTTCCCTTGCAGGGTATTTCAATAAATCCTCCTTTTCTGTTCTCTACTCCATCTCTGCGCACTCTTACACACCCCATACCTCACGCCTCCCCCAGCTATGGTTCCACCACAAAGACTGCTTAATAATGTTTGTTCCACTTAACGAACTATCCAAACATCGCTTATATCACTGACCCTGAATTATTATTATTTCTGATATAAATGTTATTAACAGCATTAGCAAGCTAATATTGATGCGGCAATTAAAGATAAATTCACTGATTTTCAAACTCTAAAAAGTCCCTTATTTTCTGTAGATTCAGAGACCTGATAAGGGAAGAAGAACACAGGCTCCGATCTCTTTCTTCACCCTCCCTATGCCAGAGAAGCTGCGCTTGAATGTTTACAAATCATGACTGTAGAACAAGGATTGACAAATTTCTCTCTCCTCAAAGAATAAATATTTCAAACTTCATTTACCATATATTGTAGTTCCTTTTGCAACTACTAAAATCTGCACTACAGCAAGGAGATAGCCAAGGACAATTAACAAATGAATGTGGCTGGTTTTTCATTGTATTTACAAGGTTGAATTTAGCCTGAGGTGTCATTTTCTTGTTCTAAGGAAATCATTTCCCTTTTCTCCACAATTTTACATCTTTGGGTTTGCTCCATGAATTTTGAAGTGGCTGGAATTTAGGATGACTTAGGAAATTTGCATCAAAATGTGGGTCTTTGAGCAACCCTCATCCATCTTGGAGATTCTGACTCCCATGTATTAGAGCAAAAACTGTAAAGAACACACAGCAATCAGAATAAATGTCCCTCTGAAATTAAGACCTTGAAATGTCCCTTCATAGGCCATCAGTTGATTCCATTGTTTTTAAAAATTAACTGTTGAGGGAGAAAAAATTTAAAAAAGAAAAGTATGAGGATTGCATATAAGAGAGCAAGTCAAAATATCTCAGAATAGCTTTTACTTTTTTACATATATATACAAACGGAGCTTCGGAATTATCACAAATTTCATGAGCTCTAATAAACATCTTTGTGTTTCACTTCATTTTCTTTTAATTTTTACTGAAGTTCCACTGGTTTGTACCATTATATAGCGATAGGTTTTGGTGTACATTAAAAATTAACATTTGAATAAACAGTTTCTATTCTTCACCATACAAGAACTCCTTCACCCAAATTCCTCAGCCCCTTTTCCTGTTTCCCTCTGGCAGCAAATATTTTGTTCTTACAGCCTAAGATGTTGTTTTTGGTTTGTTTTGTTTGTTCATTTGTTTTGTTTCTCTATCATCCATATAGGAGTGAAATTGTAACAGGGTGGTCCCCAGGAAAGGGGAGTTTCCAGGTTCCCACCCCACCCAAGGGAGGGTGGAGCTGAGGAGGGAGAGAAGAAGCTGCAGAGGAAACTGAGGAAGGAAGGAAGCAGGATGGAGCCAGAAGGAGACCCAGAGGAGGCACGTAGAGCAGAGAGACGCGTGAAGAAACCACGCTTGCCTTTTGGTCGTGGACTGGGTGACACAGATGTGGGCGAGAGACCCGTGGGGAGGTGGCAATGGCGGTTTTTGTCTTGCTTTTGATAATTTACTCTTTTCCTTCCAGACTTGTCTGGTGGTTTCTGATCCTTTTCTATGGGTCCCCACTGGAAGATGCCTTAGACCTGTGGCAGGCTTTGGGCCTTATTCTGGGCCAATCCCTTTTGGATGGACTTTTACCAACAAGGGGACTGGTACCATTGGATACTTTATTTAGAAACTATAGAGACACACTGCAGGGGAGGGGGTGCGGGGTGGGGGGAGGGAGGGAGGGCAGGGAGAGGAAGGACTAGAGTCAAAATAAGGGGGGGAGCAATTGTATTGGGAATATAACCAAAATGAAAATGCATACATTGTGCCAAGAGGAAAAATGATGTAAGAATTATATAAAATAAAATATTTAAAAAAAAAGAAACTGTATTCTCTGCGTTTCCTGTATTGTTTCCTAATTGTATTGAAGTTCCTTCCCAGTAAAGTCTCATATGTTTGTGGTGATGCGGTGGACGGCAGAACCCATTTAGAACAGGTAGGTTTGTGGTGTCTGGGCTGCTCCTCTCCTTGCCCTGTAACAAAATCATATGGTGCTTTTATTATCCCTCTGACTTATTTTAGATAGCAAAATATAAATACTCTAGGTCAATCCATGTTGTTGCAAACAGCAGGATTTCATCTTCTTTATAGCTGAGTAGTCTCCCACTGTATATATATATGATATATATATATATCATATATATCACTTTTTTTTATTTTATCATCTATCAGTGGGCTCTGAGTTTGTTTCTCTGTCTTGAGTGTTGTGAATAATGTTATGATGAACATGGTGTTCCATATATCTCTTTGAATTTAAGTTTGTATATTTTTGTGGTAAAGCTTGACAACTAAAGAGAAGTCAGCTAGCTGGGTCATGTGATATTTATTTTCTTAATTTTGTTGAGGGATTGCCACACTATTTCCATGATTAGAACAGTTTAAATTTGTAACAACATCTACAAAGAATTTTTTCTCTCCACAACTTTACCATCACTTGTTTCTTGTCTATTTTGATAATAACCCTCTTAACAGATAGCAGATGATCGCTCATTTTGCTTCTAATTTGCTTTCTGAATAGGAGAGGAGGAACACAAGTTCATGGGCCTGCTGCCATCTCTGTCTCCTGTGGACAAGGCGCCCTTCAACATCTCTGTCCACTTTTCAATGGGGACATTTGTTCTTTTGGTGATGAGTTTAATGAGTTCTTTATAAATTTCTATATTAAGCCCTTGTCTGACATATGTAAGTATTTTCTCCAAATCATTAGCTTTTTTAATGGTGGTTTCTTTCACTCTATAGAAACCTTTTAGTTTAATATTGTCCCATTTGTTTATATTTGCTTTTGTTTCCTTTGCCAATGTAATCCGATTGACAAAAGTCATCTCTAAGGCTGATTAAGGAACTGTGTCATTTTTGTTTTTCTGTGTATTTTGTGATTTCAGAACTTATATCCATGTCTTTACTCCACTGTTGGTGGAAATGAAGACTGTTTCCTTTCCTAGAAAAGTAGGATAGGTATTTCTGAAAATACTAAAAATAGTTCTACCTGATGATCCAGCAATCCCATTCTTAGATATCTCTCTGAAGTATACAAAACCACTAATATGAAGGGATATGTGCACTGCTATGTTCATGGTAATAGTATTTTCAATACCAAAGTGATAGAAGCAACCTAAGGGTCCAACAATAGATGAGTTGGTTACAAAAATATGGCGCACAACACACAAATACTACTCAGCTACTAAAAAACCCCACCGGATTAAATCTTCCTCTTTGCAATAATATCGATGGTACCAGAAGAGACTATGACTCACAGAATTAGCTAGAAGAAAGGTAATACCAGGGAGAGTAAATGGTTTGTCCACAGATCCAAAACTATAGCCTAACTTGAAAATAAAACAAAAATCTCTTACTTAGAGAGACCAATTTTCCATCAAGTACTTAAAAATTTATGGGCACAGAATGACCTACATCTATTTCAAACATAATGTTTTTTTATTAGACTGTTATTTCATTGCAATCTGGTTCAGTATGCAAACTTGTAACATAAAAAGGTAATGAAGGGCTATTTATTAAAAGAGATGGATAAAAGGGATCTGAAAAGCATTATCCTTCAGGGCTACCATGTGAAACCCTGCCATTTGTTATTTTCCATTTTGTTATAATAAGAACGAAAGGTTAAATATTTTCATATTAGTTTTTACTTTGACATTTACCAAAAAGAGTCTTTTCAATTTCAGAAAAAACTATTCATAGTAACCATGTAGTATATAGTCCTTACACATGCATACCAATTAATTTAAATCTAAAACTTGCCTGTGACATGATTCATTGATCAGTAAAGACACATTCATTTTATATTAAATTCTATATGGCCAATGGTGCAGTGAGAAATTATTGGGAAAGGGGCCACGCTGTTGGCTTTGAGAGTAAGTCTCAGCTCTATCACTGCTGTGGCCTGAGTTCAATTCCCCACGAGGGAGCTAAGCCACATAGGGTGCAGCAGCCTTCTCCTGTCATGCCTGCTGCTCCCTGGAGCAGTGTATTTCAGTACATCTGCCTGTTCTGCTCCCCACTCTCTCTGGTGAATCCTTTCAACATATAGATGACCAGCAGGAACATGAAAAAATGTTCATCATCACTTTTCATCATATGTAAATCAAAACCACAGTGGGTTACCACCTTACATTGTGAGAATGACCCATATTGATAAGACCAGAACAAGTGTTGGGGAGGATGTTGGTGGGATGCAGACAGGGCTAGCCCTTATAGAAAACAGTATGGAGTTTGCTCAAAATATTAAAAACAGATCTGATGGTTGATCCAACATTCCTAGGTATCTATCTGAAGTTACTTAGGTATGCACTGGAAGAATTACAAAAAGACTAATTCAAAGGGATATTTGCACTCCTATGTTCGCTACAGCACTATTTGCATTGGTTATAGAAATAACCTCAGTGCCCAAGGATAGATGAGTGGGTAAAGAAGTTGTGGCATACATGTACAATGAATATTACTCAGTTTAAAAATAGATGAAAATTTGCCAGAACAACATGCATAGAACTGGAGGGGATTATGCTAAGGAACTAAGAAGAAGAAAGACAAATACTGGATGATTTGATTCATATATGAAATACAGAGAAATAAACAAAAGGAACAGACAAAACTAATAAAAACAAACTCCAGAAATATGGCTGCAGAATAGAGGCTAGAGAGGGGATGAGTGGGAAGGAGGCTCAGTGGTCTATGGCAGAGGATTCTGGGTATACATTTGTGGTAGGCATGGTGTGGAAACATATAGCTTATGAGGTGTGAACCTATATCCCTAAATTATATACAGTGTTGTAAATCAATGTTCCCTCAAAAAGTTATAGAAACATTAAAAATATATTTTAGCTTAGAGAAACTGTAATTATCAATTTAATTTTAAACCCAATTTTTTTACCAGACACTATAAAAATTCTGCTACAGTACAAGATTTTTGCTTAATTTCCTCATTCTCTTTTCCTAGTTTGTCCTACATTTTTTTTTTCTTTTTAAAATGTCTGCTTAAAAGACTATACATAAATATACAAAGATCATAGCTAAACCAGATGCAGAGAGACTAACAGTTAATGACAAATGCTGGAGATTCTTTTCCAGTTAAATATTCAGGACCAGGCAGCTGAGTAGGCCTAACAAAAGAACACATGCTTATGAGGGTTACAAAGATGGAGTAAGAAGAACTGTTCTCATTTGGATAAAATTAAGTTATTTAATGAAAGCATGTAAGAAGGATTTGAAATCAAAGTAAAAGTGAAATTAAGTTAAATCATTTATTCACTCCTATACAAAAGGGAAATGTTTTTGCAATTTGTAAAATTTCTTTTCAAAATTAATGCTTAGGACAAATGCTAGTATTTGGTGCCTTACAGCTGCATGTAGTAAATGAACTGTCCATGTAGTTTGACTTCACCCAGAAGCTAAGGACCTCAGAAGCATTTTAAGAGGTTTGTGAAACACAAATGAAGTGAGTTATCAGAGATATGCTGCAATATGTGTTTGAGATACATGCTCATACATGTGGATAATATTTTGTTCTCAAGCAGATGAATATTGCTGTTGCCAAAGTGGTCACTATTTAAAAAGTAATCAATTGAAGACAAGATAACTACTTTTGCTAGGCAAGGTAGCACTGTTTTGTCTTAAATTTATTTCATAAAAATTCCTTTTTTAAGTATACAATAGAAGGTACTGATAAAATAGTGTCTCAAAAATGTTTTAGAAATATTTATAGTCTCAAATTATTTAGACTTGCTCTAGGATTTTGTTAGTGGCTATGGTGAGGCATCTTCATATCAAGGTGTGGAAAATTGTTCAAAAAATCTATATGGTATTGTAATCCAATGATAATTCCAAGAACTTTTTATTATAGTTTTGATTTGCATTTTCCTGATGATAAGTGACAATGAATATTCTTTTCCTTTGATGTCTTCTTCTGCTATCTCATTTTTGTATTTTCACTGAATGGGAACAAAAACCAATGTTTAGTTTTCCACTGAGATAACATTGGTTCACAACACTGTGTATGATTCAGAGGTATAGGTTTACACCTCTTTAGGTATATTTTACCACACCACACCACACCCACCACTAGGCACCCTCACTCATCCACATTATTCCCCTGTGTCTGTTACCCATCTGTATGTCTTAATTGGAGAAATGTCTATTTTGTTCTCCTGCCCATTTTTTGATTAGGTTATTTGCTTTCTTTTTGCTAAATTGCATGAGTTCTTTGTAGATTTTGTGTAGATTTTGTTAATCAGTCCTTTGTAGAATGTGTGATGTACAAATACTTTCTCCCTCTCAGTAGATATCTTTTATTTTAATGATAGTTTATTTTAATGATATTTATTTCACTGTGCAGAAGCTTTGAGTTTGATATAAAGCCATTTGTTTATTTTGCTTTTGTTTACCTTGCCTTTGGAGTCAAGTCCCCCAAAACATCCTTGAAACCAATGTTGTGGAGTGTTTTGCCTAAGTTTTTCTTCTATGTATTTTATGACTTAAGGTTTTACCTTCATGTCTTTAATACATTTTGAGTTTACTTTTGTGTATGGTGTGAAACAGTGGTGTAGTTTAATTTTTCTGCATTTGGTTGTCCACTTTTCCCAGTGTCATTTATTGAAGGGGCTTTCCTTTTCCCAATGTATAGTCTTGGCTCTTTTGTTGAAGATTACTTGTCTGTATAAGCATGGGTTTATTTCTGGGTGTTTAATTGTATTCCAGTGGTCTACTTGTCTGTTTTATTCAGTTACCATACTATTTTTATTACTATAGCTTTGTGGTATAGTCTGAAGTCTAGTAGTGTAATGCTTCTGTTCTTTTTGGTTTGGATTGATTTGGCAAGATATCACCCACCTCACACCTGTGAGAATGGCCCATAACAAAAATATCAGAAACAACAATATTGATGAGGAGAAAAAGAAACACTCATATACTGTTGGTGGGACAGTACACTGGTTCAGCCTTTATGGGAACAGTATGGAGGTTTCTCAAAAAAGTAAAATATATCTTCCATATGGTCTGGCAATTCCATTCCTAAGTATCTATTTCTCAAAATGCAAAAACACTGACTTAAAGAGATAGATGAATTCCTATGCTAATTGTGGCACTGTTTATAATAGCTGAGTTGTGGAAGTAGTCTAAGTTCCTGAGGACTGATGGGTGAATAAAGAACTTATGGTAAATTTACACAATGAAATACTGTTAAACTACCACAAAAAAATGCAGTCATGCCATTTGCAACAACATGGAGGGAACTGATGGATCTGGAGGGGATTACACTAAGTGAAGTAAGTTGGAGAAAGACAAATACTGGATGATTATACTCATATATGGAACATCAAAACAAAGGAACGGACACAATTAAATCAAACCCTAGAAATCCTACTATAGAATTGAGGTTATCAGAGGGGGTGTTGGGGGAGAAAAAGGGGGGAACCACAATGGACTGGTGGAGGGTTGTGGGTGCTTTGGTGGTTGGTGTGGAATGACAACATGCATCTGAAGGGGTGTGGGGGTAAGTAGGGGGGAAAGCTTCAGGCTTTACCGCACTCCCACTGTGCATGCGCACTCGGCCAAACGGTGTGGCGCGCCGTGTGGCGTGGCGTGTTTGGCGTGCGTGGCGTGGCATGCATGGCGTGGTGTGCGTGGCGTCGTGTACGTGGCGCAGCGCAGCGCAGTGTGGTGCAGTGCCGAGGCCAGAGGAGGGGCTGGAGGGGCCGAGCGGACGGAGCGCGGCGACGACTGAGCGCGGAGAGCGTGACGACACCACCGGGGCTGCTGGAGCCGGTAATGAACCTCCCCGGGGCGGCGGGTTGCCCAGTTCTTGCGTGTGTAAATAAATAAATCTTTAGAAAGAAAACATTTGTCCCAACAGAAGGTGTCCTTGGGGGACGTCACACGTTCTCTCAGAGAAAACCCCTGTTCCCGTCTCTGTGTGACGCGCCCGCGCTGGTGCTCGTGACCGTCTTCGCGGTCACCCGGCGGCGGGTCGCGGCTCCTCGTGGTTCTCGCGTCCCCGCCCCGCCCAGCGCGAGTCCCCGGGCCTGGGCCCGAGACAGACGGGGACGCGCGAGGCCCGGACACTCCCCGCGGGGATGCGGGTGACGGGACGGGCGTGTCCACTTCTGGTGCAGAGACTCCCTGGGTCCTGCTCCCTGGTGAGCTTGGCGGGTCCTCGAGGTCACTTTCGAGGGTGAATAGGAAGTTAGAGAGAGACAGAGAGAGAGAGTTAAATTTGAGAACTGTCCCTTCTTGTGTAACTGTGCAGACTTAGGCAAATCATTTTATTTCTCTGAAGCTCAGATTCTTCAGTAACACTTTTCTTAAAATACCAGCCCCCCAGGAGGAGTGTGAGGAGGAAATGGAATGATGCGTGTGAAGAAGTGAGTGCAGTGTTTGTCAGGAGATGGTTCCACCATTCTCCTTCCTGATCCCACAGGAAAGAAGGGAATCCTGGTGATGATAATGCAGTGCACTTTGTAGTCATGTAGACATTACAAAGGAAATGTCACACTTTCATGGTTCTTAAAAATTAGAGTTTGAAAATAACTTTAAAATTACCTTGCTTTCGTTTTTATCTTTTTTTTAAACTGAGGTCAGGTGACCTTATGTAAAGTATCCACGTCACCCAACTAGGTAATGGCGAGATAATAATTCGAACATGGGTGATATTTTGTTCCTAAATATGCTTTTTTGGATATCTTATCTTTATTAAGTATGTCTTAAAGTAATAGCACTTTATAATCACAAACCAATGCAAGATTTTCTCATCTAATTCCTACAAAAATATCTAGGTAGGTAGCATTATTTTCCCCATTAAGAAATCAGAATGGAGGTTCAGAGAAGTTAGATAATAACTACAAGTCTTCAAATTATGAAGTACCTCTGAGAACTGCTTTATGTGTATCCATGAAATTTGACATCTTGTGTTTTATTATGAGTTTGTTCAAAATATTTTCTAGTTTTGCTTGTGATTTGTTTGACCCACAAAAATATGGTTTTGTGTATTAAGGGTATTAAAAATGTGCCTTTAAATTTCTGAATATTTGGAGATTTAATGGATTTGAACTGTCCAATATGATATTCGTTGGTCAATTGTGGATATTTAATTTATTTAAATGAATTTAAATTAAAATTCAGTGGCTAAACCATTCTAGCCAAATTTTAATTGCTTAAAAGTCATATATGGATAATGGGTACCATATTTGGGCAGTACAGATATAGAACCTTTTCATCATTACAGAAAATTCTATTGTAATATTTGTTAATGATTTCTAATCTAATACTGTTACAGCCTAAGAACATGCTTTGTTTGTTTGATTTTGACTTTTGACATTTACTGAGACTTGTTTTATGTCTCAGAGTATAGTCTACCTTGGTGAATTTTTCAAGTGCACATGAGAAGATTATACAATTCTTTTCTGTTCTTGGGTGTAGTGTTCTATAACTTTCAACTAAGTTGATTTATATCTCCGATGTCTTTGTTAAATTTTTGTCTTGTTATCAGTTGCTGAGAGATAGGTGCTAAAATCTGCAACAATAATTTGGATCTGTCTATACTTTTTATTAGTTCATAAGAGAACTAGTAATATGACAGCTTTAAAATTTTTAAGATTTCTTGATGACTTAACCCTTTTATCATTATGAAATGCCTATCTTGTTAATACTCTTTGAAGTCTACTTCTATTATAAAATATGGTAATGGAAGATGTTTTATGAATAGTATTTCAATGCTATATATTTTCCATTCTTTCATTTTCAATTTCTCTGTTGTCTTTTTTTTTTAAGATTTATTTATTTATGCACACAAGAACTGGGGTGTAGACCAGAGTTGGGGGGGTGGTGAGAGGATTCACCAGAGAGAGTAGGGAGCAGAACAGGAAGATCTACTGAAATATGCTGCTGAGGGGAGAAGTGGGCTAGACAGGAGAGGTCTGCTGCGCCATGTGTTGCGCCCTGGCTGGCTGAGGGTAGAACTCATGCTGCAGTGGTTGGGGAGAGCTTGATAGTGCGTGTCTTTAACCCCTGCGCCACCAGGGAGGCCCCCTTTTCTGTTGTCACTATGTTTAAAGAGTGTTACTTGTCAAAAACATCTACTTTGATGTTGCATTCTTTAGCCAGTCTGAGTCTGCATCTTTTAATTTCTTTTTTTAGTTATTATTAGTGATTATTAGTATATGTGGGTTTTAAACTACAATGCTGATATTTGATTTTTATTGTTGCATTTGCTCTTTCTTTGTTCCTCCCTTTTTATTGTGAATTAAGTATTTTTAGGTCTTCACTTTTATTTTTATTTTCTATGTTAGGTATTATCTTTAGTTATATCATTTTATGTTATGTTCTTAGTGGTTGATTTAAAGATTACATTATACATCTCTAACTTGTCATATGTATATAATAACAAAATTCTGTTACTTTACAATGTAAGGATATTAAAATAGCATATTTTAATTATCATTCTCTCTTCCCCTGTACTCTGTCTTGCCACACATTTTTTTATTTCTAAATATGGTTCAACCTAACATTACGTTGTTACTATTTTTATCTTTTAAGGTTACTATTTTTATCTTTTAAGATTAATAGTCTTTAAAAGTATGTATTTGTGTGTGTATGTGTTTGTCACTTATATCTACTGATAGGTCTTTTCTTTTTCCAGTGTTCTTCATACCTTCCTGAATAACTGGGTCTCTACTTGGTATTTTTCTTTTTGACCTAAACATTTTAGTATTCCTTTAGTATTTCTTAAATTAATACAGTTTCTTATTCCTTATAGAGGTCTATTTAAGACAATTTCTTTCACCTTTTCCTTTGGGAAATATCTTTGTATTTGAAAGATAATTTAACTAGTTCTAGAATTCTAGACTAATACGTTTTTCTGTTTAACACTTTAAAGTTGTCATGGCCGTGTCTTCTGATTGCTATTGATTCCAATAAGGAGATATAATTTCTATTGTTTTTCTCTTTTCTGTAATGTGTTTTTTTTTCTCTTGTGGCTTTTAAGTTTTTCTCTTCATGTTTGATTTTAAGCAGTTAGACAGTGATATATAATTTTGGCATTTCTTTGTATTTATTCTTCTGAGTCTATTGAATCTTGGGTCAATTGCTTCCATATGTTCTGGGCCATTAAAGTATTTCTCCTGGAAATCAAGAATTTAAGTGGATGTGAATTCCAGGGTCAGTGGGGGCAAATGAGGGTATACATCCTTAGCTAAGGAATAAGATAGAGGCCAGGGGCTTCAAGGAGAGAGGAAGGGAACTCACATTATGAGGACTGGGTGACTTATATGACTAAGACCAGATTTTTGAATTAGACTTTTTCCCTGCCTTGTAGATAGGTTTCTACCATTGATGGGTTCTTTCTGGTAAAAAGCCTAATTCTGAATAATAGTCTCAGTTTTCATTTTTCAAGATAGTTAAGGGAGTGGTAAAAGTTTCCCCTATGAGAACCTGCAGGGTCTTTATTAACCTTAGTTTGAAATAATGCACATGCCGCCTCCTCTAAAACACTTACAGAGGCCTATCCTCCACTTCCCTTTAGCAGAAACTGGGATATGAAAACCTGGGAGTATTTAATCACTCCTTTCTTTTTTTTTTAAAGATTTATTTATGCATACAAGAACTGGGGTACAGGCTAGAGTTGTGGGGGGTGTGAGGATTCACCAGAGACAGAGCCGGGCACAGAACAGGCAGACTGACTGAAATACATTGCTGAAGGCAACAGTAAGCGAGTCAGGAGAGGTCTGCTGTGCCATGTAGGTTGCTCCCTGGCTGGGGATCAAACTCATGCTGCAGTGGCTGTGGGTAGCTTCATAGGTTACCTCTTAACTCGTGCGCCACCAGGGAGGCTAATCACTTCTTTCTTACCTTCACTTTTTAACAGGATCCGTTTGCTTTTGCTTTATTCTTCTGTGGTAGTAGTCTCCTAAAAAGGGTTCAGATAGACTTTTTCCAAGATATCTAGATTCCCCCCCCATATATGTTATCTTGATATGTAGAACTAAGATCAATTGAGATCCTCAATTGAAACTGTTACTACTTCTTCAAGAATGATTACCTAGATTTACTAAATTAAGGATATTTCCAGAAACAACCTTTTTTTTTTTTCTTTTTAAAATCAGAAGAACCTACCTCAAGGCAGGGCAAACATCCAGAGGGAAGATTTTGTCATATGAAGTTGACCCTCCTCGTCATGTGAAATGACCCTCAACCACCTTATACTTTAGATCCCTTCACACAGAATATAAACCGCAGACTTGCATCATTAATTTCAGAATTTATAATGTAAATTCTCCATATATCTGTTATTAAGTTTGATATTTTCTCCTTCTTATCTGTTTGATATAAATGTATTTGTCTAGTGTCAGAAGAACCCAGGGGGGTGGGAAAAATTCCCCCCTGTATCCTAACACAGGTATCCACGTTCCTTCCCTCTACCAACTGTACATGGTCCCTTCCTAGTACTCAGTGCAAGGTCTGGGGTTTCTCTCCATATCCCTGTTCTGCCCTTAGTCTTCAGGAGGTCTTTTGTAGTTGTGTTTGGGGTGGGCTGTCTACCTCCATTTCCTGGTCCTTCCCTCAGTGGGGAGAAGAACCTAACCCAGGGTAAGGCCCATGTGTATCTCTGGGGTGACTCTGAGTTCTCCCGGAATCACTCTCAGGTCTCCTCAGACTCCCATCTGTACCTGGGGACAGAGAGTAGATGTTTTTCTCAGTTCTGCAGCTCCTCACCCAGAGGTACATGCTGCTCATCAGCAGACCATGACGTGGGTGTTCGGGACTTCCCCTAGTTCTTCCTCTCTGACTTCAGCAGGATTTCCATGCCTGAGTTCAGGGTCTCTCAGTTATAAACCTGCCCCCTCAGACTGTCCTGTGAAGGTCCATGGAAAAGGGCCAAAGGACAGGTGCAGGCCCCTGTGTCTGAGCTCTTGGGGATTCTAAACCCTTTAAAATTGCGTTAAAGGCTCAGCTGCTTTTTCTTTTCAGCTTCCTTTTCCATTGGATTTGCTGCCCAGGATAAAAGCAACTCTCCTAGGAGGTTGTTGTCACTTTTTGGATTCGGTTCATTAGGCTTTTTTACAACCTGAATTCTCTTGGGGCTTAAACAAACATGATTTTTGTAGATTGTCTGGGTTGCTCTTCTTAAGGTAGGAGCAGTGTGCTCTTGTGGATGTGAAAGTCAAGATAGCTTTTTCTATCACGTTTTATGTTGAAATGGTTACAAGTGAACCCTCATTGACTTTTTAATGCATTCTCTTGAAATTCTCATCATCACCGTTAAAAACAGTTTTGCACATAGGTAATAACACCTTGAAACCATTTTTCCACAGCCTATTCAAACACTTGCAAGGGTAAATTTATATTTAAAGACTTCAATAGTTTTTTCTTTTCCTTTGTTGACAAATGATAAATTTTAGCTTACAATAATGCAATCAGAGTTCAAAAACTATATTTTACGTATCAAGTATTTGAAAGTAACAATGAAACTCTAATTTACAGAACATGAATACAGTCATCTGAGAAACTTGCTAGATTGCCAGTAAGAGCACATGGGCCACAAAGCAACATTTATCCAATATGTGTGAAAGAGATTTGGAGTTATATTGTGTGGGCCCATACCTGAAAGGTGTCCTGACCACCTTCACCCCGACAACTTGCACCTTGGGCTGTGAGCCCTGCTCTTCGGGCATTTGGAATACAAACTTGTGGGTGCATGGGTCTCCTTGTCCATGATGGGCAGTGGCATGCTTTACGGCTGGCTGCCGATGTAGATGGAACTATTCTGAAAGTCATCCGAGAGAATGTTGGGCCCCCTTTAGACCTCATCATGCTTGGGTCACCCTTCAAGGAGTCCTGGAAAGAACTTGTGTTTCTACCACTTCTGACTTCCTTAACTGTGCAGGGGGCTGAGGGAACCAGTACCTCTCCATCTTGTTAAACCATCAGCATGCACCACTTGAGAAGCTCAGAGACAGAGCTTAATGTCACACTGCTCCAGGTCACTTAGCCTCCCATCTCTACTTTTACTCAATCCTGTGTTCTGAGCTGTTTCCAGTTATCAAGTTGCCAGATAAAATGCATATAAAAATTTTAGATCAACAATGCATGTGAAATCTTACTATAAGCATGTCTCAAGTAGTGTACTAGACATATACTAAAACCACTATTCATTCTTTATATGATTCTTTTTCGTTCTAGCATTCAACTAGCCTAGAGTTAATCAAACCTGATAATTTAGACTATTCAAAGATTTTTATTCTTATTTTTATTTTTTTAATCGTAGATTCCTGTATTTTTATTCATTAAATTTGGACACTCTTCTCGATAGGATAGAGGTAGTAATAAGGTAAACCCCTGACTATTTTAGTCCTTGATTCGTGATGTTGAGTTAGCCAGCACATTCAAACTTTTGTATCCTTCAAACTTTTTGTATCCAGTGGACTTCTCAGTCCACTGACAGGGTTGGGTGAGACTCAAGGAGATAATACATGTAAATGATGTTGGTGTAATATAAGTTGCTCTACAAAGGTAAAAGTCAGCATGATGATTACAGAAAATGACAGAATCTAATTAAAGTGCCTGGGTCTTTAAACAGTCCTTTTGCACTGCTTTCCTTTTAGGCAGTTTAGCTGTCATTGGGGGAGGCAGAAGAGTGTCCTGGGGGATTTCTAAACCTGAGTCCTCGATTTGAATCATGACTGCCACTTAATGTGGTGGGACACTGTACAAACTATTTGCCATTTCTATACCTCAGCCTCTCTCTTTGTAAAATTGAGTTACTGTTAGCACAGCTAGCACTCAGTATAGCACCCGCAGGTATCCAGTTCTCAACGCCCTAGGAGATCACTACTGTTTCACTAAAAGGTAACTTTGTGTTCCTTCCATCACATCAAAGAGGAGATTGCCTCCTGGACCTTTTTATAAACATTTCCTTAAGATATCACTGGATGTGCTGTGAAAAAGCTTCTATCATCAGAAGCTTGGAAAATGTTGCATATCACATGCTCTTTTGAAGCTTTACAGCACATATTTGCACATCAAAGCTTCTATATGCTCCATTATAAACAACTTCTACTTATTTACCCAGAATTTCTTAAACTCATTTATACATGAAACACCTTTCTTTATGACCCATCTATTAATATTCCATGTAACTATTTTCACCTGTCATCATTCCTATTAAGTCCTTTTAAGGCAAGAGAGAAAGTCAAGAGGTACTATTGTACAGATAATCCAACACTAAATAAAAGGGGGATATCATTTACCATTGCAAAATTAATCAAGAGAGGAAGTACAAATAATGATAAAAAGCTACTGGCGTCAGGAAATATTTCTCAAATAAGCTCACAAAGCAAGAGTGACATAAATACATTATCTGTAGGTAGCATAGAATATATCCAAAATACTGAAACCGGTCAGGGGAGAGCACAAGACAGGCTGCTGTTTTTCATTGTTTGATTAACTGTAGGCTAGTTGAATACTAGAACAAAAAAGAATGTCAGATAAAAAATGAATAGTGTTTTTAGTATACCTCTAGTACACTACTTGAGACATGAGAATTCATGTCTACTTGAGAATTCCTTACAAAACCTGATTTTAAAAAAATGTTAATATACTAGCTGGATTAAAATTGCAAATACAAAAAAAAAAAAACAAAAAACCTTTGAATAAGGAAAAGTGTTCAGACTAGGTGAACACTAGATTCAACCAACCCAGGAACCATTGAAAAAGGAATGTCTGGGGACATTCCTTTACCCTCCAAGCCTCCAGAATTCTAATAGCAAACGGAGCAGTGATGAATCGCTGCTAGCCAGCTGGAACTTCATGCACTGCTTTTACTTGCTCCCTTTCTATTTTGTGTTTGACTTAATAGTCTTCTCCCCCTTTTCCCTTCTCACATTTCACGCCACCCTGCAATTCTTCATTGCAGTGTAAGATTAAAAAGAAATTAGTAAGCCTAAGGCAACTGGCTGATCATTGAATTCAACTACTGTGCCATCTAGACAATAGTATGACTACTTTTCCTCCCAGCAACACCACATATGCCTGCTCTTTTATGGCATTTTTTAGCAAAAAGATCCTGAAAATCACTAGTAATCCTAAGATAACAAGAATTTCAAGATTCAGTAAGCTTTCAAAATGGGATCCAGATGTATTCTTTAAGCCCTTTTAAATCACAAATCAAGGCAAGGTGGCCTGACTGACTGATTAAATGATTATTTCTGCCTGGATTTAATTTTTGGCTCTTTTGGGAATTCATCTGTGGTCTAGAGTAAAGCATTAGTCTTTTACTCAGAAATCTGAATTTGGCTTCTCTTAGGTTTACATGTGTAGCACTCATTAGAGATGAATTCTTGTCTATTAAAACTCAGCTCAGAAATCACCTCATTTCTGAACCCCATTTTCTCCTCTCCTTCCTCAGACACTTTTACACATAATTGCTCTTAAGTTCACATACACACCTTTGTGCCTACACCTCCTAGGTTGAACTACAATCTGTGTCACAGTCTATACCCATTCTACTTACTAAAGGGTTCATTTTTAGACGCACAAAGGGTGGGTATAATCCTCTTCCTTTGCATATGGGCAGGACTTGCACTTAAGGCGGGTTATTGTCCCATGGATCAGGTTACTTTATATGACAAAGATGAGGGAATAATATGTTCTATAAGATTTTCAGAGCAGGTGGCAGGGACACTGCACTACAGGGGTCTTGATTTTGGTCCACTGAGATTGATTTTGAACTTCTGATCTCCAGAACAATAAAATAACAATAAAATAACAGATTTGTGTTATTTTAAGCCACTGGCTGTGTGGTAATTTATTTCCATAGCAATAGAGATTTCAACCCCTGCCCCATTCTACATGATTTTGGTGACTAATAATCATGTACTTTTCCACTCTTTCTTCTTCTTCAAAGAAAAGACATAACCCAGATTTTCTAGACCAAGATCAGAATGGAAGACAGTTGGATCAAAATCATGCCAGTGCATCCCCCAGGATATCTTAAATGAATTTCAACACTTGAGACCCCTGTATGTCTATCCTTCCCAATGTTGACTGGTTACCTCTGAGCCAGTTAGAATGCTAGTAAATTCCATTTGGTGTGGGCTTGGGGGTTTAAACCAGTCAAATGCAATTTCTTTTGCCTACAATCAAAATACCCTACCAGCTATCATTTGGTGAGAACTTATTTTCTTCTCCCCCAAATATTCTCTTCAGTTTGACTTTGCATTTGAGGTATTATGCTTTGTCTGTAATTAGGTTTTAACTCTATGATAACTCTTTATATTTCAACTCTTCACAACAACTCTTACAATAATTCTAGAATTATGTGTTTTTAGTACCATTTCACTGAAGGGAAACAGACACAAAGTGTTAATGTGTCCAATGTCACATGGCTATTTTGTGGATCTTGTTCTCACAAGTCCACCCACCCAGTGACCAAGTTATATTGTTTTCAGATAGGTGATGTCTGCCAAAGAAAGATGGAAGAGGCATTTCTCACAGAGGGAAGGAAGACCCCAAAGTTAAGGGCAAGGAGGAGGCTATGCATATAACCGTTACAGAGATAAAAGCTAAAGGAGGAGAGTATTTTCAGAGGGGAGGAAAATCGCTGACTAGAGGAACTAATCAATCAACCAGTGTTGGTTGTTCCTTCCAATTATTGTGTTTTTTGCTGTGATGTTTGGACAAAATATCAAGCGAAAGAATTAAGAGGACAAAAGACATGGTTCCTGTTCCCGTGGTCTTAGTAATCTAGCTCTGATGATAAGACCAGTGACCAATGGGCTCTTTGGAGGATTGCAAGAGATAATACAAGGAAATCTCTTAGTAAGGTGCTTGGAAGTAATGAGGCTAAGTAAATATTTAGTCTAATTCCAGTTTTTTTTTTTTTAAGATTTATTTATTTACTTACTTACTTATACAAGCACTGGGTACAGTCAGAAGCACGGGAGGGTGAGAGAATTCACCAGAGCCAGAGCGGGGAGCAGAGCAGGCAGAAGGACCAAAGTACTCTGCTGAGGGGAGCAGCGGGCGGCAGGAGAGGTCTACGCACCATGCAGGACCCTCCTCCGGTGGCCGGGGAGCAGCCAGGGATCGAACCAGCGCTGCAGAGGCTGTGGGCAGCTTAGCAACCCAGCGCTCAACCGCTGCGCCACCGGGGAGGCCCCTAATTCCAGTTTTGATCAGCCCTTCATCAGGGATAAATTCTTTGCTTAGACATGGTAATGCCTCCACCTGAGATTTACCTTCCTCCTCTGGCTTCCAGCACTAGTGCGTTTCCTGTACACCTGTCTGAAGGTAATCTTACTTTCCTCCTCCTTCAGTTTCTTGGAGGGCTTTCACTTTGGGTTCCAACATATCACCAGTAATGCTTGTTGGATAATGTGGCAGGATGGAGTTTTCTCCGCCTACCTCATCCTCATTCCCTGGTCAGAAGTCCATTTTTGATGAGAAGGAACAACTATGGGCATAATAATGCATGAGCTGTATATTTAGCAATATTAGCCTGTGAAAGGTTGACTATTCTCAGTGTTTCCTTTTGAGGTTGGATTATTTCAACCTAATGTCCTCCAGATGGAAGGAAGGGTCTAAAACCCTCCCCTCCAGGATCATCTAGGAAAAGTTGTTAGTCTGGGGCAGGAGCCTAAGGGAGGAGATGAGGTCTGGGGAAGGGACAGAGATAGAAAAATCAAAAGAGATACAGGGGAGAACTGACAGTGCATTAGGATGTGAACCAAGAAGTAATGAGAGAGGAGCCAGTACATTTCTTCATTACTTTAATGGATATTTCTAGCCAGTCACTACATTTGAGGAAATGTGTTCATGGGACAATTCTCCTGACTTCAAGGATCTCAAATGACAGTGAAAACATGGACAATACACTAGTGAATGGTGGAACACCTAGAAAATGCTGGAGAGTAGTAAGTCATAAAACAGAGAGAAAAGAGGGTGATATACTGGAGAGCACCTGGGGTGAATGAGACAGGGATTCATCACAGGACACCAACACAACCTGGAGCTGGGACCTTCCATTTAACTAGTATGGCTGTCCTAGACACTGGAATCCAGGTTTAGCTGGGCCTTTATTAAGAATCAGATGTCACTCTCCAATGTGTCCCTTCAGAAAGCGTTCTTGGTGCATTGCCTTAACCTCCCCCTCCTCCAGTGATCCGTTAAGGATCTTATTAAGGCTAAACACCTTGTATGGGCCAGTGATGATACCACAGCTCAAGTCATGATCTGTACTTCTAGACCCTTTTTTAAAAAAGATTTATTTATTCATGCATACAAGAACCGGGGTGCAGGCCAGATGTGCGGGAGGGTGAGAGGATTCACCAGGGACAGAGCAGGGGACAGAATAGGTGGACTGATGAAATACACTGCTAAGGGGAGCAGCGGGCGAGACAGGAGACCTTCATCATGTCAGCGTGTATTAGGAAACAGGTCAGACTGAGAACCTGAAGCTGTGTGGGGCTCCCCCTCCTGTGCACAGCCCTGTCCTTCTGGGAGCTCCATGAGAACCTGGAGAGACCTAAGGGTTCTCGCCCCTTGTCCTCTGCCCCGTGGCCACACGGGGGCGCTGCGGCGCTGTCCTAGTCTGGCAGCCAGGGGAGAGGCTGGGTGTGTGTGACTCAGGCTGAGAGGGTGAGCTGGGGCTGAGCATCACTGGGGGAGCTGGTGAGATGCCCTGTGAGCAACCCTGGCACCAGGCTGGGGTGGGGGCAGTGAGGAGAGGAGGCTCTGGACCTGCCATCTTCTCTCCCCACAGGCTTTCTCTGCAGCCCCTTGATGACAACAACCCTGGAGACTGCAAAGCAGATGCTTTTCCCTTCAGCTAGCTCCCTGTTTCTTTCATGAGGCCTATTTTTTTTTTTTTTATTGAAGCAACACTGATTTACAGTACTGTGTGTGATTTAGGGAATAATTTCACATCTCTTCGATGTGAAATTACCAAAGTGTTAGGGGGAAATGATGTCCTGAGTTAATCCCATACAGGCTTTGTGGACCCCACCCCCACTCCAGACTAAAGCCATCAAGACATTGGGAAAGACAAATCCCGTCACCACCAAGGGAGAGTGGCTGGGACCTGAGGGTGGAGTTGGGTAGCCAGGTTGGATATAAAAACCAAACACATGGGCCTTGGGCTCTCTCTGGCTCGTGATCACTCGCCTTCTGGCTTCACAGCTCCTGGCTGGTGGCCAACTCTGAGAGCGCCATTTTGGGATTCCTGATCAGCGGATCGGGTAGGACGCATTTAAAACTTTGTCTCCCACTTTTCTCCCAGAGCTGTACATTTCCTCATTTCCCCTTCCATTGTAAATAAACCTTTTATTAACCTTTCGCGTGTGCCTGCAGTAGAGCATTGATAAGTCCTTTAAGCGCGCGGGTGAGGACCCACAGTCAGGCACCCCATTTTGTATCGGGGTTGCTCTACAACAAAAGCAGATACGTTTCTCTTCCACTTCCTGTCCCTTTTCTAAGGGCTGTTTTTCAAATTGCAGTAACATTGATTTACAATTCATTTAGGGAACAGGCTCACATCTCTTCGGAGGTAGTGACCAAACCACCCCCTCCACCCCAGCACCCAGAGTCCTTTTCCAGATCCACTGTGACCCCCACACTCTGCTCTCACCTTCCCTCCTGGACAGAGAGGCGGGGACCTGCTGTCTGGGTCCCTCAGGCCTCGCTCCTGCCACCTCCTGCAATGACAGTAAAGGTTTGTGGTTCTACTTTCTATTTCCTTGGCATGTCCTTTCACCCTTTCACTTTTAAACTACATTTGTTTGTATAGAAAGTCTTTCTAACACACACAGAATACAAATCTCCTTGATATTATCCAATCTGAGAATTGCAGGCTTTTTTTGAATTTTATATAATTCTTACATCATTTTTCATTTTTGCATAGTGTATGCATTTTTATTTTGGTTATATTCCCCACACAATTCCCACCCCCCTTATTCTGACCCTAATCCCTCTTCTCCTCCCCCCGCCCCCCACTGTAGTGTGTCTCTGGTCTAGAGGTGCTTATTGATTTTGATTTTTACTTTATTGCAATTAGTCTTTTTCCTGGTCCCTTATTTTGGTTTTCTAAATTCCTGCTATGAGTGAGACCATCCGGTATTTTTCTTTTTCTTTCTGGCTTATTTCGCTGAGCATGATCCCTTCTAGCTCCATCCATGTTGCTGCAAATGGCATGAGTTTATCTTTTCTGATTGCTGAGTAATATTCCATGGTGTATATGCACCACATCTTCTTGATCTAGTCATCTATTTTTGGGCATTTGGGTTATTTCCAAAGCTTAGCTATTGTAAACAGTGCTGCTATAAACATAGGGGTGCAGGTGCTCTTTGGAATTAATGTTTCTGTGTCATTTGGGTAAATACCTAGGAGTGGAATTTCTGGATCCTATGGAAGCTCTATCTTTAGTAGGTTGAGGAATCTTCACACAGCTCTCCATAGTGGTTGGACCAGTTTGCACTCCCACCAACAGTGCAGGAGAGTTCCTTTATCTCCACAGCCTCGCCAACATTTGTTGTTGCTAGTTTTTTAATATGTGCCAGAGAATCGCAGGCTTTTGATTAGGATTTAACTATTTTTTTTTTCAGTATAATAACAACTTTACTGAAGACGGGTGGCGGGAGCTTGGTCAGTTGGAAGCCGTGGGTTCGGGCAGTGGGGGCTCTGTTTGGTGTTGGGTCCAGGGAGCAGAACAAACGGGGGTGGGGGGGTTGTGGAGAAACCCTGAAGGAACAGCGCGACTCCAGCATCTCAATCACTAAGAGGCCAGCAGCGAAAGTCCCTGAGCCCAGCCGCATCTCGCGCCCTCCTGGCAGGGTCTGGACTCCGCCCCACCCAAGCCTCTCAGGCCACAAAGCTGTGCATCCAGGGGGCCGCCTCTAGGCCCTAATTTATTTTTTATTATTAGTTAGTCTTTTTCCTGATCCCTTATTTAGGTTTTCTAAATTCCTGCTATGAGTGAGACCATCCAGTAATTGATATGGTAAGATTTGAGTCTATCACTTTGATGTTTATTTTTTCATTGTCTCACATCTTTTTCATTCCATTTCATCACTTTCTGCCTTTCTTTGAATCAAGCAAATAGTTTTCTGTGAAATTAGTTCTTCTTGGGGCTTTAGATATATTTATTTCAGTACTTTTTATTGTGTAAATACTTAAATCTTTCATTATTCAATGTCTACTTAATTGAACTACATTCCATAATATATAGGACATTTACAGCAATATAGTTCTGTTTAACCATCTTAATGTTATTCATGTAATATATATGTGTTAAACCAAAATAAACAGAAGCCAAATAAAACTGTAAAACACAAAATGTAAGCAGTCATATCTGTTCAATAAGGTAAGACAAGCTACAAAAAAAGAGTATTCTGCATGTCTCTGTTGCTAGTTGTTGCTGTAATGTGTGAGTTATCATCTACTGTCACTTCCCGAGGCCTGGAAGAAATCCTTTAACATTCCTTGGGACAGAACTGCTAGCAATGAATTTTGTTTTTAATTAACTCTAGTGTATTTACTTTGTCTTCATTCTCCCCGCTTTTATTTCTTTTTTTTTTTATGTTTTTATTTATTTATTTATTTATTTGTTTGTTTATACATGCACTGGGTACAGTCAGAAGCACGGGAGGGTGAGAGAATTCACCAGAGCCAGAGCAGGGAGCAGAGCAGGCAGAAGGACCAAAGTACACTGCTGAGGGGAGCAGCGGGCGGCAGGAGAGGTCTGCGCGCCATGTGGGACCCTTCTCCTGTGGCCGGGGAGCAGCCGGGGATCGAACAGGCGCCGCAGAGGCCACGGGCAGCTTCGCAACCCAGCGCTCAACCGCTGCACCACCGGGGAGGCCCCCACTTTTATTTCTTAAGATCTTTACATGAAATAAAATTTACCAGTTATAGATGGACAGTTAGGTAAATATAAATAATAGAATAAATAGATAAATAAATATTCTAAATAAATAGAATCCTGGAAGCACAGACATAGAGCACAGACAGCACAGCCCCCTCATCCTAAAATGTCTCCTGCTCCTTTATATTGTTTTTTAAAATTTATTTATTTATATATTTTTACATTGGTCTTCATTTTTGTACAGTGTTTGATTTCCCCTCTCAGGTGTTGTCCCCATGAAAGTGCCTCCACCAGGACACCTGGGAACATCACCACAGACTCTGCTGCTCTTCCCTCCCATTTTGATCCATTTCCCTCCCTCTCCCCAGCTGAATGTCTCCAATGTATAGTTTGCTGCTAGTTTTGTCTTTTTTCCCCAATCCCTCGTATGGTTTCCCTGTGTTCCTCCTTTAAGTGAAACCATCCACTATTTTTCCTTTTCCTTCTGACTTATTTTTCACTGAGCATAATCCCTTCCAGCTCCATCTATGTTGCTGCATATGGCATCTTTATCTTTTTTGATTGCCGAGTAGTATTCCCTTGTGTATATATGGCACATCTTCTTGATCCAGACATCTGATTTTGGGCATTTAGGTTGTTTCCATATCTTAGCTCTTGTCAATAGCTGCACCTTTATATTTGATCCCTCTCCCTACCCCAGTCAGGCAACGTGTCTCCTTTCTAGCTGTACTCTATAGTTTCTCACTCTATTAGATTTTATCATCATGAGGGAGTTCTCTATATTTGCCAATGAATTATATTATGAAATCTTCTATGGCTGACTTTGATAGAACCACTCCAATCTCCTTGTGATGTCTATCTTCATAGCTTATATTTTTCCATCAGTTTACCTTCAGTGTGTCTTTATATTGAAACTTCATCTCTTGTAAGCAATATATAGTTCGCTTCTACAGTACGGTAAATTTAAGCTTAATCTTCTTATCACCTGTGTGAGGCAGACAACCAAGACTCTATTAGTCCCATTTTACAGGCAAGAGTGGCAACATTCCCATATTTAGCATGACACAGACCTAGGACCCAAGCCCAGGGCTTCCACACTCATAACTTCTTTATCCAAGACTTCTTTTGTTGTTGTCTAAGATGTATTTATTTATGGGCCTCCCTGGTGGCATAAGGGGTTAAGACACTACCTATGAAGCTGTCCACAGCCTCTGCAGCACCAGTTCGATCCCCAGCCAGGGAGCTACCCACATGGCGCAGCAGACCTCTCCTGACTTGACTGCAGTGTATTTCAATCAGTCTGCCTGTTCTGTACCCTACTCTGTCTCTAGTGCATCCTCTCACCCTCCACAGCTCTGGCCTGTACCCCAGTGGTGGTTCCAGCTCAGGGCGCCTCACATTATGCAATCACAATGTCACTCTGAAGAAAAGGCTTGGTGGACATGGAAGAGTCTACATAGAGGCTCATGCACGTGGCTGCTGGAAAAAAAACTTCAGTTCTTCACCATGTGAGCATCTCCTTATCTGAGTGCCCATCAAGCAGAGCAAATGTCTTTCCCCCAGAGAGGAGCAGGAGAGATCAAGCAGGAGATTGCGATGCATTTGAGCCTCACTGTGAAGTAGCGCAGGCACCACAGCCTCCTCCATGAGCAGGGAGCCAGCAAGTCCAGGGACTCACAGGAGGGGAATTGGTCTTGACCTCTGTTGTGTATAAAAATACCTGTGGACATTTGAAAAACTTCTACTCTCCATCATCTGGCCACTAAATATTTATATTCTTTTGTCAAAGAAGGAAAATCATGCCGATACCTTGTAGAGAGTAGTCAGGCTTTATTCAAAAAAGCACCATGGAGAAAGCAGGTTTAATTCTAAATACATGAAAGACAAGATTTAACACATCTGGACTCTCATTTTTCTGGGGATTTCTTTTTTCCCCCACCGACGCTGGACATTTGCCAGAATCAGGTGAAATCTGCCCCTGCAGTGTGCAAAGCTGGGGCCCTGCTCTGTTGCTTCAGTCTCCACTTGCTGCATTTTCATGCTGGGTCTTGAAAGGTTTGACTTGTCTCCATGTGATTCAATGGTCAACCAAGGTTTTGGACAATGTCTACCCAGATGTTGGCATTCACTCACTTGTTGGTTACCTTGTGCCTGTCGCCACCAAATCTGATGTTTAATTCCTCAAGTCAGTAAGATTTTTGTTGGTTCTCTGAGCTTGTGTGGATTGGGGAAGTCATCAGTCATAGGTGCAGACTGACAGATTGTACTAGGATGAGTCTGTCACTCATGGGTAGAACACCCTCTAAGTTCTTTCTGGTTTTCCCGACAGTTTCTCTTGAGTGTCCCACACCTCAGCACAGTACAGTCATCAGCCATGGATTTGACAGAGTTTGTATTCAGATTTGGGCTCTCACCTCTCCATCTGTTGTTAAAATACATGTTAATTAAACTATTTGGACATGCCATATTTTAAAGATATACCTAAAATCCATGTAGAAAAAACCATGATTTCCACATGAAGGTAATTTTATTGTGCATTATATTTTATTGTACTATTTTATTATACAACAAAGTATTGGGGGGCAGATACTGAAAGTTAAGAACATTCTAGATATGTACCGTCAATATGGTAGCTACTAACCACATACGGCTTTTTAATTTTAAATGATATATAGTAAAATATGCAACATCTCAGCTCATGAGCCACATTTCAGGTATTCAATAGTTAGAGGCACCATATTGGTCAGTGCATAAATTGAACATTTCTTTCTTCCTGAACGTTCTGTTGGACAGCACAGCTCTTCATGGTTTGGGAGCATCAAGTCAGATGCATTAAACACATGTAAAATCAAGGGGCCAATATTATCTCTCTTAAAGATGAGGTGAAGTCACTGGATGGGAATACATATTAAGTAGGTGAAAAACAAAATCAAAAAAGATTATCAGTGGGTCTGGTGCCTCCAGACACAAACTGTCCCAGTTCCAAAGGGAAGCACCTGTCTCTCCACCTCCCTTCTCAGACCGAGCACTCTTTCATCATCTCTGAGGAATGAGTACTCTTCCAGGGAGTCCAGGGGCAAAACTCAAAGAAAAACTTTGGAAATTGAAAATCGAAACCAAGGAGATGGATTCTGAGAGCTCAATAAGAGACAAAGGCAGAGGACACTCGATAAGTGACAAAGGCAGAGACTATCCCTGGTTCACTGAGAAAAGCATTTCTAAAGTCAGTCTGTGGAAGCGTTGAGGTCACCCAGAACTTTTAACGAGTTCCAGGAGGTCAAAACTATTTTTGTAACATCACTTAGATACCATTTGCCTTTCACTATTTTGACATTTGCTAAGTTAAAACTTAGTAAGAATGGAAATTATAGTACCAACTGCAGTTGTAGTTATTTTTCACCACCACTTTCTTGCAGAAAAAAAAAAAATCCAGACCAGTTTCACTTCAGAATGTCCTAGTTAAATCATGAAAGCATATTTTCTATTTATCATCCTGAAATCCACATTTTTTAAAGGTCTGAAGCAATGACCAGGAAGTGCACTTAAGGCATGTCTGCTACAGTACAAAGGGCCGTGTCCCGGGGGGAAAAAATGTATGAAGTGAATTAGCCTCTTCTTTTAGGCAATATCATTTTTAATTGAAAGAATGAATGGCTAAAACCATGGTTCCTTAGACTAGTTGAATTGGCAGACACTTTCCTGAAAATGAACGTGAGTCTGTCCCTTTTAAAAATCAACTGAGGGCACTTGTTGCCTTGATAAAATGTAAACTTCCAGAATTATGGAAAATTGAATCCTATTACTATAAACTTGACAACTTACAGTATGGACCAATTTTTCTTTTGGGATCTGTGGTAAAAAGTAAAACATATGATTTTTGATAACTTGATCCCAGTGTAATCAACACTATATCTATTTAATATGTAGTTGAAAGGTTTGGAGGGGTAAAGAAAAGGAGAACCAGGCTAAATTTCTCAAAGGAAGGGAAAATTTATTGTGCCCGGCGGACCTCATGGACCCAAGGGGTGGGAGTCTGTGAGGCTGCGCACGTTGTCAGGGGGAAGCAGGCTTTTACAGGGTGAGGAGAGGTCAGGTGGGAGACTGGGTTTATAGGGCAGGGAAAGGATTTGTAGGGCGGGGGAGGTTCATTATCTGAATCCTCTAGGCAGGCTTCCACATTCCTGTTCCCAGGTGGGCTTCCTGGTGGGTTTTTTGCATTCAGACCTCCTGCATGGCCCTTATACAGCCTTTTGTTGATAGGAAAAAAGGGCAAAGTTTCTTTCTTTGGCTACTTCTGCTGGAAGGGGGGTGAAGACCAAGGGGTGGCTCAGGCCTGGTTATGGGGTCTTCTGCAGGAATGCGAGAATGTGGGTGGAGGAGGAGTGGTGTTAAAGGTGGTAGGAGACATTTCCTGAATGCGAGCCTGTGTGAATTTTAGGAGGCAAGGAG
>NW_023604395.1:0-2783 GCF_014898055.3 Talpa occidentalis | reverse complement strand
TGATGTATTCTTGGTGCCCAGTGTTTGGCTCTTAAATATTCATTTCTTAAATAAATAGAATTTGATGTCATAAAAAAGAATGGAAATGCTCAAATCATTTTTGGATAACTTTTACACACACCTAGTTTTATATATAGGTCAATTTGGGATGCTATGTAATATGGGTCAGCCTAGACTAGACAGAAACCTTAAAAGGACCCTGGGTATTGATACAGCTTAATCATAGTCCTTTAATGCAAACAATTTACCATGTTAGCCTGAGGTAGTGTTCTTTCTAACTTGTATACATAGATGTAATGTCATTGAGAAAAATACTCTTGAGGTCATCCTAAATGTGACATGCTAATTGGACAGAAAAGAAAACCCTTAAAAGGGCAATAAAAATTCTCAAAACACAACTGTCAAAATATGGATAGGAACTTACTTTTTTGTAATTAGCAAGAGCTTCTTAATTGATTAAAGGAGAGTTCTCTCCTACAGTCAATTTTTATTTTAAAAAGTATATTTCCCTTGCTTGGTACCATTTAGTGTTGCTGGGAAAACAACATCTAATGGAACATTGGCCACATTTTGGAATTCATGTTTCTTGCAACAGATCAACATAGATTTTTTTTTGAGAGGTGACACAGACTTTATTGAATTAGATTTTTCTATTTAAAATTGAGGTTATACTATACACTGTTTTGCCAGTCTACCCATCTATAAAGAGTTTAGGCTGTGGTGAATGGGCTCAATCATAATCATGCACAAACACACACATTCACAGATTGTTTTAAAACAGTAGTGTGCAGAACATTAGGCTTCTCCTGCAAAGTTGACGCTGATTAAAGACTACTAGTTTAAAAAAATCAGCCTGATTTTAATCAATCAGGATGCACACTGATATGAAAATCAATTTTCACCATTTTATACAGCTGCTTTCTCACTGAACTGCAGAGTATATATATTTAAAAGCCTTATCAGGAATATTCCTTCTCCTCCTAAAACCTCTGGCTGAGAGGTCTCCATTGTGAAAATTGAAAGGACTCAATGGTAAGTCAGCACTAGTCCTATTATGGGTAACAGAGGCCAGCCCACATCCTCCTTTAAGTCTACCATGCTACACAACTTGCAATGATTCGGAAATTGGATTAACACAAAATGAGAAATCACCGACAGTTTACTAGAGTGGGTTATCAAATGGTTGTTCCATATGAAACTAGTGGAAAAATTAAATAGAACCATCTTTGGGAATGTATTGGCATCTATTATCAAGAATCTTAAGTTCTTTGCCATCCTTTGTGACAATTTAATTCGTAGGTGTCTACTAAAAGGAAATATAATAGCAATAGTAACAAGATATTGCACTCAAAAGTACTTGTAATTCATTTATATCTACAACTAGGTGGATTCACTTTAAATAGTCAATAGTGTCAGCAATACTCATGCTTCATATAAAATGCATACTTAACACTGTACAAGGATAAAAAAATTCCTCCTTTAGTAAAAGCAGAAAATTTACAAAAATGTAAAGAAAGATGATTACTTAATTTCATAGAAGGTGTGTTGGAAAGCAAGAATTCAGTGAGTTGATACTTCCATTGGCATCAAACTCTAGTTGAATTTTATGACCAGTAACTAATTTTTGAGTAAACCCTTTGGGAGAAAAGAAAAATAGCAATATTAGTATTTCCCCATGAGTATGTTTTAAAACATACTTTTAAATATTGCAGGTAACTTACGTGACACTGAAAAAGTCTGACAATCAGACATATTCTTAAACAGAAACAAAGTCTTTTTAGGGACAAGGATAAGGAAGGATAAGAGTAAAGATGACTCATAAGTGAAAAGAATTAGTTAAAGGAAGAACTGAAGGAAAGGAAAAGGGGAAGCATATATTTCAGGCGCAAATCTTGTTTTAGCTTGTAAATACTTCTTCAGTGATCTCAATTTTGCTTTTATCATCCATTGTAAGATTGCTATATTTTTCAAATGAGAGAACAGTTTTAGTGATAATATAGATATATCCTATAGGAATATTACTAAAAGTGTGTTGATGGAGTATATAAAATTGTGTTGATGGAGGATGCAACTTTCTGTATGAAATGCATGCATTTCAGATTTATTTACAGTTCATGATAAACATAACTTCTCCAGGTATCTACTATTTTAAAATTAAGTTATTTTAAATCCTGTCACCCATGCACAGAAAACATGTCTTGGCAGTGAAGAAATGGTAGAAGAAAAAACACTGGAATTTGAGTGAGGAAAACTAAGTTCTGATTCTAAACTAAGTTCTGATTCTAAATGTAAGTTCTGATTCTAAGCCTACAACTAAAACTTGTTGTATACCATTGACATACCCGCTTGATTTATATGAAAGCAAATTCATCAATATTGTTTGAAATGTGATGATTAAAACCAATGTCAAAATGAATGGTTGATGTAATATTTAATAGTAACATTTTTTAAAATCAGAAAATAGAGTACATAAACATGTAACAAAAATTTATACCCACAACTATAAACAAGACATGATTATGTCTGTAAATTCTAAAAGACAATCTTTATGTAGTGAGAAGAAATCATAAGAAACAATCTCATTATGATGACTGTGATATCTCTAGTGTTGGTTCAAGAGTATTTCTTTCAAAATTAATAAAAACTTTGCTGAGAGTTTGTCTAGATCCTCCAAATTTCTGAAATATGCTTTAATGTAAACTATTAATATTTATTGCTTTTCTATGTTAACATCTGGTCATTGCAATCTTAGAACATTTGTCAAGACGTTTTATGTAGATTGT
>NW_023604393.1:0-2804 GCF_014898055.3 Talpa occidentalis | reverse complement strand
TGTGAGGATAATAGAGGAGGGCAAAGTGGTAAGAGGGCCAGCGCACGATGGTGGAGAACTGTGGGCCCCTTAGGTAGGATGTGTTGTGATAGCATACATCTGAAGAGGTATGAAACTATACCTCGGAATCACAGACCGAGTGTTGTAAACCAATTTTATCTTAAACAAATATAGTACAATTTACAAAGATGTATTTTAACTTTCTAAAGAAAGTTGCAGAAAAAATATATTTTTATATATGTAAAATATACATTATAAAATCACTTATTTAGCATACATGATATATTTTAATAACAGTACTGGCCTTAAATTCAGGTAACTCCTGGAATGAAAAGTATACTTTAAAAAAAGTCACTAAGAAAAAATTTTACTTTGTTAAAATTGAGTAAAAATACATTATAGCCATATATACTCAATTTAGAACCTTTTTTAAAAACCTAAAATAAACAGGTATAATTCATCATATTTATTAAGTCAATTTAAAAAGAACTCTTGGTATATATAATCAGATCTGTTAGTTTTCTAAAGTTTTAATTTATTCATGTTAAGGTAGGCATATGGGACTATTAAAATAATTAGGTTTTCAGCTTTGCCTCACTATATTCTTATCCAATTTGGTTTTGTGGGGTTCATTCACTGAAACCAATTTTATTTCAGGCTATACCCAAGAATGTTTTTATTAAATTCCAAGACATTATTGTGCTAAAATTAGATAAATTACATGTTACATTAATCATGCAGTCTTACTGCATGTCAAATGAGATCATGTAATCCTTTGGGATAACTGAATTGCCCTGAAACACTGAATGTGAAAGTTCACATCAGTTCAGAGTCAATTATCCATTCTTCCCATGATGCAATCTCTTTTTGAATAATATATAGTTCATTGTTAATTGTGAGAAATTACATTCTGCTTTTTTTAAATAATATTCAGTTTATTGAGTAATAAAATTAAGCATAACTGAAATCACCAATATAATGTATCTGCATTTGATCACATTACTCTATTTATAAATCTAGCAAGTATAATATTTTGTTAAAATAAAGATTATATTGTCTAGATTAACAATTTGTTGGAACAGGAACAAAGAAGAACAACATATTTGTTGAACACACTTTGTCTTTATGCTCTATAGTCCAGTAACTAATCTATGTGTTTTTGTTTTTATTCTCATATGCTTAAAATAAAGTCTTAAGATGTATTTAGTATTTAGTATATAATGGCTAAATTTAAAAGTATTTTTACTATGCAGTTGTTGCTGGACACTTGATAGAATAATTAAATGTTCATGTCCAAGGAAGAAAATATACTAAATATACTAAAATATACTAAATACTTTGTGAATTGAAAAATTTAATCATCAAA
Source organism: Talpa occidentalis (assembly GCF_014898055.3). NCBI lineage: Eukaryota > Metazoa > Chordata > Mammalia > Eulipotyphla > Talpidae > Talpa > Talpa occidentalis. The sequence continues at coordinate 1,438 of NW_023604393.1, read as the reverse complement.
TACACTTGCATTTAATAATGAAAGAATATACAACGTCAGTGAAATTCCATAGGGGCAAGATCTAAATCTAATGACTGGTAGAGTGAACAAAACTGACAAAGAGACCAAAACCCAAAGACACATTCAATTTAATGAATACTGAAATTATGTGTATATATATATATATATATATATATATATTTATATATATAATTACATAAAGTATATTTGATCAGATAATCCTTCAAAACCATTACTATAAAAGCCTTTCTTTACCTTTGCTCAGAAATTCAGAATTTTATTTCCTGCAGGGTCCAATTATGATCTATGTATGGTTTCAGGGAAATTTTTTTAAAAAATCTTTTAATATTTTTTTCAGTATCATGACATGGACAAATGGGCATTTCTGGAAGAGTATAGGAAAATACAGTTTATTTATAGGAAATTGCATTTTCCTATACTAAATTATCTCAGTCATTAAAAAAAGTACAGTTAATTCAAGGAGAAAGTATTGTCTATATTTAAAGATAACTTCACAGTAATGTATATACAAGGTAGCTGTCCCCAAAGGTATTCTATTATTTCTCTCTATTGATAGCTCTGATTTTTGTATATGGCTTAATGAAGTAGGAAAGAAATAAATAAAGTTGTTTAGATATTTTTTCAATGATGGATTTATAAATGTCTAGTTAGATCTTTGAAGATTTTTCTCAATTCTGAGTAGCTCAGGAATGTTGACATACACCATTGCAGTAGTAGCAGATCTCAGAAGGTAGACATGAAAATTAATACCAAAAAAAGACTAGAGATGGCAATGACATATCAACACATATTTTATATTAATATATAGCTAAGATTATATTTATTTATTATCTAATTTTCTATGTGTGTGTATAGTTTATAAAGATACATGTTACAGGCACAGGTGCAAATAAATATAAAATTAATAGGTATTGATATAAATGTAGATATAGATATAGATGATACATTTATGCCTAATGGAGTTTTATATTATGGAAAGAATATGTATTTTGGATGACTATAAATTGATTTCATACAAAGGAATCTCTGGTTTTATGTTTTTCTTCATAAATATTTATATACAATTTGGAAAAAGTATTTTAGCTCAATCAGTTCAGAATACATTGGAGCTAATTACTCGATTAGTTTCAAGACACATAATTAATTGTAAGGTTACTAGTGCATTTCTAACTTCAAACAGGTGGGTGACCTACAACATGGAAATAAAATCTAAAATAAAAAATTAGCCATAAATTACTAGGGAGAATTTAGTAGTTCTATAAAGTTAATGTACAAATGTGTCATATCTAATTATCAGCAAATGTGTTAAATTATATATCATATTTCTAAGTTGTTTATTCACCATGAGACTGTTCATTCAATATAACTTAAGTAGCATGAAGTAAACTCTAACAAATAGGCAAAGTGGTGAATCTAA
>NW_023604392.1:0-2807 GCF_014898055.3 Talpa occidentalis | reverse complement strand
CCCACATGGCACAGCAGATCTCCCCTGTCTGCCTGGTGCTCCCCACTCTGTCTCTGGTGACTCTCTCACTCCCTGCACTTATGGCCTGTACCCCGTTCTTGTATGCATAATTAAATAAATCTTAAAAAAAGAAAAAAAAACATGCTTATATAAAGATTATTATCTATTTTACAATCATGGGTGCTATAGTAACACCTACTACATACCCAGAACATAAAGAAGAAAACGACAATTGCCAAGGGTAGTAAAGGAAGGACATTATATTAGACCCAATCATTAACAGTGAATAGTAGATCTTTAGGCAGGTGGAGAGGAAGGGTAAGTCTGGATGGAGGTAGTAGCTTATAGGCTGTAAAACAACTTTATGTGTTTTCAGCTTGGTGAGATGTTAAGTGTGATAAATCTGTAGGCGTAATAACAGGAAAATAGCAGAGATTAACATAGGTGGAGGGAGAGGGTAAATATTGATAGAATGTGAAAAACACTTTTTGTGCCCTTAGCAAACTTCAAAAATAAGAGAAAACAAACAAATAAAAGCAGACTCCTATACTTCCATATATTAATATATTGGCAACAATTTTTTATCCATTGTCTTCAAAATGATCTTAAGCAACTGCTCAATTTCATTTGAATGAGTCATTTAAACATTACTTTTCCATCTTAATTCATTTAGGGTGAGACAGTTTAATATATCTTCTATACATTTCTAGATTTTACGTATCAAGGTCAGAGATTCCTATTACAGACTTTTCCACTAATGACCCTTGCCTGTCATTTCAGGCGTACATATATTATAGTAGCACTTGACCTTTGTTAGCATAGATTCATGTTAGCTGCTTCTAGTCAAAAGCAGTTATTAAAAATCTAAAGTGTGAACCAGGTATATTTTTGTTGTTGAGACGGTGTAACAGTGAATCAGGTGCATAATTTTAAACTTTAAGTCTTCCTAAGTGCTAAAATTTAGGGATTACATGTCATGAAATAATTTTGAGAGAATTCTGTTTAATAACAATAATGCAGTAAAATGCTTTTTTACTCATTGATAAGGTGATCACAATAGGGAGACATGTGACTCCAAATGCAAAAATATTATTTCAACAGAGCAGATGCACTAAGCAATTTTCTTATTCATTGTTAGTATTGTACACCTTAAAAATAGATAGCAAACTAGACTAGAAAAAACAATTGCAATAAGGACTGAAACACAATCATTAAACAATGAATAGTAGTTCTTTAGGCAGGTGGAGAGGAAGGGTAAGTCTGGATAGAGGTAAAAACATCATTTGTTGTGAAGGACTTATTCAGTGTTACCTAATGAACTAAGAAATGTTATTTTAAGAGGCGTCAAAAAAATGGATTAATCCCAGTCCTGCTATCACTATACAATAATATTTAAATAAATGCAAGTAAATGTAAACAAACAAGAAACTGTATAAGTTTAAAATGACTGCTCAAAAATCCTTAAAATGTCTTTTCCTGTTGATTTTTTTATTTTCTGTTCTGGATGCATACACATATCATTCCATTAAAAGTCTTAGGCATTTCCCCATTACCTTTTTTAAAACTGATTGACATAGAGGTGTTTTTTGTACGTCATAAACAATGTTGTAAACCTAAGTTACATCAATTAAAAAAAGATTAATTAAAATATACCAGAAAAACATGAACTGAAAGTGGTAAACTTTCTGCAGTTAATTTAACATCCTCCGTCCCCTATTAGTCTCCCTTTCTGTTTAATTCACCTGAGGAGGAGATTGCCATCTTGTTTACCTTTATTATTTGAATTTTGGATTAGTATTGTGACTTTAGATCAAACAGGGCTATCTCTCAAGATTTCTCATTTATGGAAAAATTAATTTAAAACCAGATCCTACTTTCAAGGGTCTATCCAGAAGATCATCTAAGGGCCTTTGCTTTTCATCAAAGCACAATAATGGGTTTTCTTTCTACAGAACCCACAAAATTCTTAACACTGTTGCAGAATACAGTGCTTGGTATTCACAGAATACCAGAAAGGAAAGAATAGGCTCTTAACTATTTAAGAAATAGATTTTCATAACACATTTTACAATATGAAATTTTGCTTCCAGAAATGAGGAATAAATCAAGTGAGGGGGCCTCCCCGGTGGCGCAGCGGTTGAGCGCCGGGTGGCGAAGCTGCCCGGTGGCCTCTGCGGCGCGTTTGATCCCCGGCTGCTCCCCGGCCACCAGAGAGGGTCCCACATGGCGTGCAGACCTCTCCTGCCGCCCGCTGCTGATCCCCTCAGCAGTGTACTTCAGTCCTTCTGCCTGCTCTGCTCCCTGCTCTGGCTCTGGTGAATTCTCTCACCCTCCCGTGCTTCTGCTGACTGTAACGCGTGCATGTATAAACAAATAAACAAACAAATAAATAAATAAAATAAAAAAAAATGCCTCTATAAAAATAAAAATAATAATAAATCAAGTGAGGGTTTAATACATAACAAACAGACCCAGAATCTCTGTGACTTGGTAAATAATTTTTATTTGTAGGAGAGCATTTGCAGCTAGTGTATATAGCTAAGATGCATAATATTTAAGATAGCTATTGTTATTTGTCTTTTTCCCAGTATCTAATGTGACACTTTAGCATTCAAAAGGTCCTCAATGAATATTGAGTTGAACATAAAGTAGTAGAATATCAAAGTTTAGAATTCAGGGAGCAATAGACTATATATATACAATAGACTATATATTTACTCATTGATAAGGTGATCACAATCGGGAGACATGTGACTCCAAATGCAAAAATATTATTGCAACACAGCAGATGCACTAAGCAATGTGTA
>NW_023604391.1:0-2810 GCF_014898055.3 Talpa occidentalis | reverse complement strand
TTCTTCAAATGGCATCAGGAGCCTTCCACCCCCCCAGAACAGGTCAGAGAGTTGGAAAGTGAGGCAGAACATTCACGCTTACATGTGTGCTCAAGTCCAAATTCTTAGGTTGCCCTCAGAGAACCAAAGTTTCTCTACCTCTAAGATACAAAAAGGGTGAATGCAGAATTAGTTTCATGAAAACCACTAGAAGTTCATAGATATAAGAAGTGGAAGCAAATATCATGACTTTTACTACACTCTTTGGGCACTCCAGCCAGAATAACTTCCTTATGTTATTATCCCATCACAAAAAAGCCACCATCCTGCAAGAATAAGGCCAGCACTGGAATTGCTAGTAGCTGTAGAGTTCTCTCTTTTGGATTGCAAAGATGGCTCAGCACTTTTGCCTCATGTAGTCTCACTCGGAAGCCAAGGCAGCAGCTGTGCCTCCAGTGCTGTCAGGGGAACTAGGGTCACTTAGCAGCGGAGAAACCTTCTGACATATGAGTCTATGCATGCAGTCTGCTCTGGCTGAATATCACCCTGTCCTCATTGGCCCTTCCACACGTTTCTAAACTCCATAAAGAGAGTAATTCTGTTTAACTTGTTTACAAGGCTGTCTCCACTGGCTAGCATAATACCTTGCATATTATTGGCACATAATAATTACTTCTTAAATGAATGAATAAGCCTTATGTATGACTAAATTTATACAATGAATGAAATTGATAATTGAGAGAAAATATGAATGCCTGACTTCACAAACTTTATATATGTGTAGGGCATCTTTAACTACTGCAGTCAGATACCAGATGTCAGAGAAGACAAGTCAAAATGTCTACTTGTGCTAAAACCATTACTGTAATAATATTAATAACATGATTAATAACAAATGAAAACAACTGTTTCTTTAGCACATATCATTTGCTATCTTGAGCAAATTTCAATCAAAATTTTCCTCCTTATTATAATATCCAAGGTTGGTACTAGTATATCTAGTTTTTCAGCCAAGAACTGTCAGGTTCTTTCAAGTTAAACATCTTGACCTAGTGTGCACTGCTGGTTTGGTGCCTCAGTTATGAGTGCACTGTACTCCTTCTGGAATACAAGCAACAGGGTGTTTGGGATTTCCATACCAACACTGTGGCTCTCCCAGTTTTCTGTGCTGGGACCTACAACATGCTAGAGAGCAGTTCACAAGATAAAACAGATGGCCCCATGACTCAGAATCTCAGGAGAGTTGTTATGGCCAGAGTAACAGATACTCTGGGCTATAGGTTGAAAACGAGCAGAGAAAGCACAAGAGGGAGGAGGGTTGTGAAGCAGCTGCTAACACCAAGAACATGTATTCTCCAGGGGTACCTGGGTAACACAGAATAGCTTTGGAAACTTTCAGCTTGACCTGGACTAAAGAGGATAACGAGAGCTTTCTGTGTCAGAAGACATGCTGATATTCTAAACTTAAGAACCAATTTCTTGCATTTTTTCCCCTTAACTTTTTTTTTCTAACTTTTCTTCCCTTTAACTTTACATTTTTTCTAGCATTTTTCTTCTTTTATTGATGAGGTTTTATTTATGCTCTTAATTTTAGAGGCACTGGGATCCACTGTTCACAGAAGCTGTAAGAGGACCTGTGCTTTGGTTAGGTATCTGCACTTGGGTTATTTAGATTTTTACCAGAGTGACTAGACATCCCTCCTTCAGTCCTTCTTCTTCTATATTTAACATAACTCAAACCAGAATCAAAAAGAGTGGGAACAAGTGTTCACTTCTAGGAAAAAGGAGGATACAGAATGATGTGAATGAAGGGGTTAGGAAGCATGGAGACCCTAAAGTGTCCAGGAAACAAAAATGTTTGAGAAAACTGGGCCTGTAGGTTCAGAATCTCAGGCTTGGAAGTCCTCAAGTTCGTTCTTACTCATTCACTCACTTCATGAGTAAAATATGTAATGGAGCAAAGAAAAATGAATATTTAATGAGTTAGGGAATATAGTTCACTATGGGTTTAGACGTGACTGGAAAAAGAGTATTTTTCCAGGGGACATGGGTAAAGGGAAGGATTTCAAGTTTGTTTTAGGTAGTATGAGGGCACCAAATAATTGGAGAGACTGAGGATCCAGCAATAACTAATGAAATAATCGCCAGATGATGTGATAAGATTCTATACCGAGATGCAGGGGTTGCATTTGATAAGCCATACAATGTTGTTATTAGAGACAGGGAGGAAAATCTGAGTTTAATTCTTTTAGTAGGATCCTTTTTCAAAAGGCCCAAAGCATATTGTTTACTATATCACTAAATATTCTAATTAGTTTTAGTATAACCATGGATCATTATAAAATGTCATGTATTAAATAAATTAAAAATAATTTAATTCTTCAATAATGTTTCCTTTGTCTTAAGATGTTGGAGTAGAAAACTGAGTAAGACCAACTCTGTATCTTCAATGAACTAATAGTATAGTAGGGTGACAGCTATATAAACAAATCTTTATGAAAGTCTTTAATTCAATGATCAAGGAGGCACTGCATATTAAAGGAGTGTTTATCTATGTATGCATGTAGACATACCACAAAAGGAGTCTAGGAAGTGATGATGTAAGAGGTGGGCACATTTAAAAATATGTCACAATTTTCTTAAAAAATTTGCAGGTTGGGCCTCCCAGGTGGCACAGCAGTTGAGCACTGGGCTGTGAAGCTGCCCACAGCCTCTGCAGTGCCATTTCCATCCCTGGCCTCCGGTGAGGGTCCCACATGGCGTGCAGACCTCTCCTGCCACACCCGCTGCTCCCCTTAGCAGTGTACTTCGTCAGTCTGCCTGTTCTGTTC
>NW_023604390.1:0-2817 GCF_014898055.3 Talpa occidentalis | reverse complement strand
AAGGCGGCGTTTCAGACATGGGGTGGGGGCTCCCTCCCACCGCGCTGTGCGGGACCCTCCTCGTCCACAAAGAGTGGACGTGCCCGGCTCCCCGCCGGGGGTGACAACAGGCTCCTACCTTGTCCCGAGCCTGTGTGCTTAGAGGGAGGTGTGTCTGACGAGCCGCCTTTGACAGGGATGCGTGAACACCCGCGCCCGCTGTCCCCGCGTCGGGGCTGTCCTCTGAGGGCGCCGCGGCGCAGGCGTTCCCTGGAGCGATCAATACGCTGCCCGTGAAGAGGAGACCAGGATGACAGGGCCGTCTTTGTTCAGCGGCGGTGGGCAGATGCCTTTTCCTATAGAAAGAGAACATTCCTGGAAACAGATCCCATTAATTGCCAACAGCAAACGCAATGTATTTTTTAAAAGGAAAAAAAAAAAAAGAACCTCACCCACCCAGGCCAGCCACGCTGCACGCTGAGTTATTTATGAGACCATAAATCCGGCTGTCCCGGGAGCCTCGCAGACGGGCAGGACGTGTTCCTGCCACTCAGTTACAAACGGGCACACGCCCCGGCGCGCGCTGGCCGCCCGCGCCTCCAAGATGCATGGCATCTGTCTCCATTGAAAAAAATGCTTTTAATACATAGTAAGGTTTCAAAAGAATAAAATGCAAAACCGGCTCATCTTTCAAGGCGCCAGCCCTCTGCTCTTGAAGAAGCTTCCGTGTTACTGCCACGGTGGCTCTGCGTCTGTATTTTTTGTATGAACTTTTTTCCATCCCCAGCTGATGCATGGATGTATTTATAGATCAGTTTCATTTTAACTATGTTCATTTGTACTGATCGGTGACAGATTTATACGATCATGGATTCTTGGTGTCACTGCTGTATTATTTATATTTCTATAAATTAAGGCCATTATTATCCAAGATGGCCCCTGACAATAGAATTCGGTAGTTGAAAACAGCATTTAATATTTCCTTAGTGCTGATGAATTCTCCACGATCGCCTCCTGATGCAAACGGAGAAATCATTGTCTTTGCTGGAAAACAAGGAGGTCTTGAGTAATCCTAATAATAAGTAACTAATGAAAGACAAAAATTTCAGGACTATTTGTCGACACTGGTTTTTAATCTTCTTAACGACAGCCCTGACGATAAATAGGCAGGAGAGGAAGTGTGAGCTGATAACAGCGGCGCAGGCCCCCTCGGAGTCTCTGGACGAGGCACGTCTTACCTCTCAAACCCTCTTTTATCTCTGTTTTGGAGTAGATGCCTGCACCAACACTTTTTAAGCCAGGATTTTATGACAGATGCAACCTCCTCATGCTCCCTGGCACCAATAAAACAATCAAATTTAATTGTTGACATCAGCATAAAACAGCTCCTTTGTGGCTCTAGGATGCGGCAAATTAATAACCAGATTGAGCGCGTGGGCCTCGCAAGGGCCCGGGGACACGCTGCCTGCGGCTCCGCAGGTCCTCTGCAGCCCCGTCTGCGCAGACGCTGGGCTGGCGGGGAGGCCCAGCTCTGGCGTCCTGGCGTGGGATTGTAGTCAAGGGACGTAATCTCACTGCACCTCAACTCTTTTGCTGTGAAACAGGAGGCTTATGGGCCACTCTGATGGCGCAGGGTTTAAACACAGCGTTATCAATCTCTCACCAGCCACTGCAGCATGAGTTCGATCTCCGGCCAGGGAGTGACCCACACTCGCTGGCGCAGCAGACCTCTCCTGTCTCCCTGCTGCTCCCCTCAGCAGTGTATTTCAGTCAGTCTGCTGTTCTGTTCCCACTCTGTCTCTGGTGAATCCTCTCACCCCCCGCGCCTCTGGCCTGCACCCCAGTTCTTGCATGCGTAAATAAATCTTAAAAAAAAAGGCTTATGTCTCAAAACTTGAGGGGCTTAGCAATAAATTATTAAATAAACTAAATCTATGCGTATTAAATTAAGATGGCTAAAATGCACAAATTTGCACATGTGAGCACGTGAAGAAGGAACCCGGTGGTGTGTGAACTCAGTGACCAGTCAGGCTCCATCTGATTCACCCCTGGACTCGTTAGTGGCCTGCGCAACCTCAGGCCCTAGCGCTCCCCCAGCTGGGCCTCCCAGCCCCAGGGACGGACACGGCAGCTGAAATATGGTCGACCTGACCTTCCCTTTGGGGCGTCGCCCTGGAATCAGGACGGCCGCCATTGCCTTCCTGCGGGTGCTGGCTCACTGAGAACATCCCGCAAGGCCAGCACCTCAGCCTGCTGGCTGCAGTCCCCTCTGAGGTTGTCTGTCCTAGTTGGGGTCCATTCCACGAAGGACGCTACTCAGGAAGCGGGAAGGAGAATCAGCTCTGGCAATGTTACAATCTGTGCTCCATTTCCCAGCTCGGTCCTCAGAAATTCTTCCACCAGGTGTTATTCTGCTCTTTAGTGAGCTTGGGAATTACAGATTGAGGAAAAAGACTGAAAAATGTGAGGACGAAATCAGACTTGCCTGTAGAAGCCTCACGCGTACACTTGTGCACGTTTTCAGCGCGTCGCTCTGCGCGGCTCTGCGTCACCACTTTGTATCCGGTGGTTTGTGGAGAGCGCGGAGTCGGGGCAGCGTGAGCTCCTCGGCGGCGTGGGGCTGGGCTGGGCGCCTCCTGCGGGAGGGCCCTGGAGCCTGGCCGGCTGGGGGCGGGCGGGGCTTCCTCCGGGCACCTCTGCGGGGAGCAGGTGCTCTGACTCCCAGGACGGGGCTGCGCTGGGGTCAGGACAGCCGCAGGTCTAGCAGCCCGGAGCTAAAGCCTGGCACTTGCGGGTGACTGTCGAGGTCTCGGGTCTCGCCGTGGGCCACACGGGTCA
>NW_023604387.1:0-2835 GCF_014898055.3 Talpa occidentalis | reverse complement strand
CACGTCCGGGGCAGACCGGGTGCGCAGAAGAGTGTGCCTGAAACCCGAGGCGCAGGGACTGCATCCCGCTTCGCCATATTGAGACAGGACATTTCCTCAGTAAAAAACTGCCTAAAACCAGCAGAAAGCTCCCCCAGAAGACAGAGATGGCTCCTGGAAGAGCCAGAGGGGAGCGGAGTTCACCCAAGATGTCAGTCAGTCGACAACACAGTGTCCCAACGCATACGGACAAATTAAAACAGACAGTATGGAGTAGAAGAACCACACGCAACCTAACAACTCCTAGGAAGAGCACACCACAAAAAAGAAAACCACTCCCCAATTGCAACGACAGCAACTTGGAAGAACTTCTGAGCCTTCCAGAAAGAGAATTTAAAATTGCCATGATTAAAAAAGTGATAGATCAAAAAAGGAAATTGAGTCCCTAAGAGGGAAGTAAGAGAATGCAGGAGATCAAAGAAATAATGGAGGAACTAAAGAACTCTGGGAAAAGCAATGAAAGCAGGAATAGATGAAATGGAGAACGAAAAGTATCTTGAAGACACGAGAAATAAAAGAACCAAACAGAAAAGGAAAGAAGGAAGTACGAAGAAAAAAGAATGAAGAAAGTTCGGGAAACTATCTGACTCCATGAGGAAAGGAAATATAGAGTTATAGGATTCCAGAAGGAGAGGAGAGAGATGTAGGAACAGAGAAAATATTCATGGATAAATTGAAGAGACTTCCCAAATGCGAAGAAGGAGCTGAAAATTGATATTACAAGAAGCAGAAGAACACCAAACTTCCACGACGAAAGGAAAAACACAGCAAGACACATAATAGTAAGCTCCCAAGACCAGGACAAGGAAAAAATAATGAAGCTGACAAGAGGGAAGAAACAGAACATTCAAGGAAAACCAATCAGGCTGACATCAGACTTCTCTGAAGAAACACTACGGCAAGGAGAGAGTGGAGGGACATAGTCAACAGACTCCAAGAAAACAGATGCAAACCAAGAATACTCTATCCGCAAAGCTCTCTTTCCTCCATGAAGAAAGAATATGGACCTTCCCAGACAAAGAGAAACTCCGGAATTTCATTGCGACTAAACCCCCACTCCAAAAAATACTACAAGGAATCCTAAAGCCAGAACCTCAGAGGGACGAATAACAACGAAAGAAGACCAAAAAAAAAAAGTTATTAAAAGAATAAATAAATAAATCAAAGGAAAGACAAACATAATGCAAATACAGATGCTAACATATCAATATTAACTCCAATGTAAATGGACTAAACTCTTCAATAAAAAGACACAGAGTTGCAGCCTGGATTAAGAAACAAAACCCAAACTTTTGCTGTCTCCAGGAAACACATTTAGCTACAAAAGATAAAAATAGGCTCAAAGTCAAAGGATGGAAAACAATCCTACAAGCAATGGGCAAAAAGAAAGCAGGACAGCTATACTTATATCAGATAAAACAGACTTCAAACTCAAAAAATAAAAAGAGACCCCAATGGTCACTACATTATGATTAAGGGACAATACTTCAAGAAGAAATAACACTCAATAACATATACTCACCAAACGAAAGAGCACCAAATATATCAGACAACTGTTGTCCTCTCTGAAAACAGACATCAGAGAAAACACATATGTAGTGGGAGACTTCAACACACCACTATCAACAATGGATAGATCAACAAGACAAAAAATAAGTAAAGAAACTAAAGCTCTAAATAAGGACCTAGAGCATTTGGGCTTAACAGACATCTATAGAACACTAAACCAAAAAAAACGGAGTACACATTTTCTCAAGCGCACACGGATCATTCTCCAGGATCGATCACATACTGGGCACAAGACAACATCAACAGATACACCAAGATTGAAATCATACCAACCATCTTTTTTGACCACGAAGGCATCAAACTAGAAATAAATCATAAAAAAGAAGGCAAGGAACTATCCTACCTCATGGAGATTAAAAGCCACACTACTGGAAGACCACTGGACTAACGAGGAGATCAAAGAAGAAATTAAAAAATTCTTTGAATTGAATGACAAGGAGGACACCAATATCCTAAATGTATGGGATGCAGCAAAAGCAGTAATAAGAGGAAAATATATAGCAATAGAAGCTCACATCAAAAAACAAGAAAGAACTCAAAGAAACAACCTAATCTCGAAGCTCAAAGATCTAGAAAAAGAACAACAAAAAAACCCCAAAACCAGTAGAAGAAAAGAAATAATAAAAACCAAAGCAGAAATAAATGAAATTGAAACTAAAAAACAATCCAAAAGATCAATGAAACCAAGAGCTGGTTCTTTGAAAAAATAAAAAATAGACAAACCCCTAGCCAGGCTCACAAAGGAAAAAAGGGAAAGCACAAATACACAGGATCATGAATGAAAGAGGAGAAATCACAACGGACATAGCAGAAATCAAAAGAATAATCAGTAACTACTATGAACAGTTATATGGAAACAAGTTCAACAATCTATAGGAGATGGACAAATTCCTACAACTCTACAATCACCCAAAGCTAGATAAAGAAGAAATAGAAACACCTAAACAGACCAATTACAAGCAGCGAAATTGAAATGGTAATCAAAAACCTCCCCAAAAACAAAAGCCCAGGACCTGATGGATTTACAAATGAATTCTACCAAACATTCAGAGACGAATTAGTGCCTATCCTTCACAAACTCTTCCAAAAAATTGAGAAGGAAGGTATAATACCTAACACGTTCTATGAAGCCAATATTACACTAATACCAAAACCGAATAAGGACAACACAAAAAAGGAAAACTATAGGCCAATCTCCCTAATGAACACTGATGCAAAAATCCTCAA
>NW_023604385.1:0-33556 GCF_014898055.3 Talpa occidentalis | reverse complement strand
CCACACTTATTGTCTTATAACATATATTTGAGCATACCTAATTAAAAAATAAAAATCAAATAGAAGACTCCATCATGGGTAGAAATAAGTAAATGTGTAAAATGATAAGAATATTTAGACCAGATCTCACTTAGAACCAGAAGAGTGTGGATCTACAGAGTAATGTGTCATGATGGTAAAGTATATGGTATGGAAACGACAGAGTACAGAAAGGTGTGCAGATAAGAATATTAAGAAATCCATCCAAACATGAAAAGCTGAACTTTGGGGTAGATAATTCAAACTTGAGTTATTTTATTTCACAATTGAGTCAACACAGGCTTTACACAGATATAGGAAAAGCACACCGTCATCATTAGCCCAGAGCTTCTCAGGAATAACCCAACTTTTCCTCAGTCAATGATACATAAACAAATAGAGTAAGACATGCTATGGACATTTTTACACATTAACCCCAATTAAACTGTCAGAATCCGAATCTATTGTTCTCCATGCTCTTCATTATAGGCACACTCAATATAATGGCCCTCATTTACCCACACATACCTTCAGTTGGTAACTGGTGTTAAATAGATGAAAGAGTCGTCTGGTCTCCCTTTTCCTTTATATTTGCTGTTACTGCCCTAACTCGGACTCATATTGCAGAAGGATGTTCTCCCTATATCTAGTCCCTCAAATTCCCAGAATATCCTCTTCCTCCACCGGTGATTTTTTTTTTTCTTGTTTTATCAGATTGGGATATCAAAGCAATAACTTCCATCAGAGTAGAAAAGGTATACTGATGACTGAAGTCAAATTCAAACAACCACTATATGAATTTATTGGGAAGAATCTACACTGCAGCAAAGTAAGCATATTGTTCAGCTGGGAGTACCAGGGGTAGGATTTTAAATCTCTTGGCAAAATTCTGTAGGATGTTGACATTGAGCAGGTGAGGACCATATTCGGATAGTTCCCAGCAGACCACTGGCAGCAGGGATGGGGGCACAATTTCTAGGAGTATCCCCTGTGACTCAGCAAAAACTGGAGATAGGTTCACAGGTATGGAGTCCATACACATCTCACATTAACTTGAATTTAATGCCTATATTTATACCACTTTTCAGAAGTTATATTAGAATCACCTGTTAATTTAGATAGGCTTGGCACAGTCACATATCTGTTTTTCAGTGTCTTTATGAACAAGTGGTTTATAAAATGGCTATGGTTTTATTTTATTTTTTAAGATTTATTTATTTACTTATACAAGCACTGGGTACAGTCAGAAGCGCAGGAGAGTGAGAGAATTCACAAGAGCCAGAGGGGAGAGCAGAGCGGGCAGACTGACGAAGTACACTGCTGAGGGGAGCAGCAGGCGGCAGGAGAGGTCTGAAAGCAGTGTGGGACCCTCGCCCGGTGCCCGGGGATCTAAGGGCACTGCAGAGGCTGTGGGCAGCTTGGCATCCCAGGGCTCAACTGTTGCACCACTGGGGAGGCCCTGGTTAAGGTTTTATTTGATAGTTTAATTTTCTCTATCTCATTTGCACATACCTCTCAGTCAGTCGGAATCATTACAATGTCAATACAAATAACATCTTGATCAATCAGCATCATTATAATAGAGAACATGACACTTTATAAAACACAATCTGTAATCTCCTTTCTGAAAGGAAAGTGAATGTTCTGCTGAAAAATATTTGTTGAACGTGAATTTATTTATTCACTTTTATCTACTTTCATCACTTTTTAAAATAACCTAAACGTCTCCAATATTTGCAAGCAACAAACTAAACAAATTCTTTACAAAATACTCAATGTACATGATGAACTGCTCCCTATTTATTATTCCATTCATGTAATCAGTAGTTCATTCACATGTTGGGTTTCCCTTTATGTGTAGGGGTATGGCACTAAACAAAACAGATACATTATCTGTCCTTAAAGAGTTCATATTTTTATAAAGGACAGACAAGAAAAAAATAATAACATTATAACATGCTAGGAAGATGCATGGGAATAAATAGAATTGGGTAAGTAGAATATTGCTTGTCGGGTAAGGCATCCCAAATCAGCAGGCAATTGAGAAAAAGACACAAAGAAATGAAGAAGTAAATCATAGGGCCTCCCCTGGTGGTGGAGCGGTTGAGCACTGGGTTGCAAAACTGCCCGCAGCCTCTGCAGTGCCAGTTCGATCCCCGGCCGCCAGCGAGGATCCACAAAAAAAAAAAAAAAAAAAAAAAAAAAAAGAAGTAAATCATATGAATATTATAGGCAAAGTATTCCAGGCAACAACTCTACAGAGGGTGTATGTTTCAATCAAAATTATAACTACTTGCGACATGGTATGTATTTTTGGATTTTACTCTAGGTGAAATGAAGAATGAATGGAGAGTTTTCCTAGAAAAGGGTGACATTTTGGGATGTAAATTTTAAAAGATACTTTGAGAAAGTTCTTAAAATTCTAAGTGTGTAAAAGATATACATTTAAGGTTACCTAACATATTCATTGTTTAATTGATTGTAACAGTCGGAATTGGAAAAACAAAATTAAATATTCAATGATAGAAATACACTTGCAGTTAAGCACAAATCAGTAAAAAAAGATGATTTTTTTTATGTTATATAAAAATATGACTTATTATAACCAAATAAGATAAATTATAAAGAAGTATATAAAGCATGATCCTAGAGAGAGAAAAAAAAATAAATGCAAATTCTACTACTATCAAGTCATTAAATAGGTTTGGTTTGGCAAAGTGAAACTATAGAAGATCTTCACCTACTTTTAAACAATCCCTCTATAGGGGCTTCCTAGGGGCACAGGGGTTAAAACCTCAATCCTATCAAGCTACCGCCAGCCACTGGGGCATGAGTTCAATCCTTGGCCAGGGAGCTAACCAACATTGTGCAGCAAACCTGTCTCTCTTGCTGCTCCCCTCAGCAGTGTATTTCAGTAGATTGACCTGTTCTGCTCCCCACTCTGTCTCTGGTGAATGCTCTCAACCCTGGCACCTCTGGCCTACATCCCAGTTCTTGTATGCATGAATAATAAAATATTTTTTGAAAAAGCAATTCCTCCCTATAATCTCAGTTTTATGTTTTTTTTTTTTTTTTTTTTTTTTTTTAATGTATTTATTCAAGAACTGATGTACAGGCCATATGTGCGGCAGGGTAAGACGGTTCACACAGAGACGAGCAGGGAACAGAACAGGCAGAATGACTGAAATACACTGCTGAGGGGAGCAGCGGGCGAGACAGGAGAGGCCTACTGAGCCATGTAGCCATCTCCCTGGCCAGTCAGGATTGAACCACACTGCAGAGGCTGCAGTCAGCTTCACAGCATTGCGCTCAAATATCTGAGCCACCAGCGGAGGCCCTGCTCTGAGTTTTATTATACTTATTTAGTTCCATATGTATTGAATGCCTGATACATATAATGCCTTTTGATATATAGTTGTGGTGTTGCAAAGGTAAGCTGGATGTATTCTCCATTCTTAATGAATTTAGAGATGACTGATTTTTTTACTATAAATGGCTTACCAAAGTAAACAATTAAACATAATGGGTCAAAATCAGATAATGTCACCCTACTTCATTGACAATTTCCTCACTGTCACCATAGCCCCCAACTCTTATCCTTAGAGATTATTATGCCTTCAAGTAGTTCTTCATTATCAATAAATCAATAAGTAATATTTAATTTACTCCTTATAATTCTTCCAAAATGACCTCTGTCTATATCCAAATCATTTTTATTTTTCATTTCTTAACCCACACCTTTTGTATTATTTCAATTGCATTATTTCTTGCAATCATGTTCAACAGACCTCAATAATTGGTGATTCCCACATCCTTTTGTTCAGTACATGTTGTTTTGTTCAATGTCATGAGTACAGAGTCATCAATATCACACTTGTATTCAGTTTGCATCAATAACTATTTGTTACCTGCATTTTCTAATGATTGAATAAAGGAGAATATTCTGCAGTCATTTGACTTATGCTTTCAGGCTCTATCTACAACTCCAGGTTTGTTTTTTCACACTTCTGACAAACATTATGAATACATTAAGCACAATTGTTTTGCCTACTTTATAGTCACAATTATGCTGCATTTGAGGCTTAAGTCTATAATTGTTTTTGGTCCCAGTCTCATTACCTTCTTACCCTTCTCAACCTCCAAATGTATGCTCCATCTGTCAACTCTGAAGTGCTTTCCAACAGAATCCAAAGCAGCTTCTCAATATTCTCTCTTATCAGTGTCAGCAATTAATTTTCAGTTTAGGAAACTGCAATAATTTTAAGTGATATACAATTATTAATGCATTTAGCAAGTAGATCAGTAGCCTTTGGCTATTAGTTTATTATTCCTCTTCCTTATTTGTATTATTGTTTGTATCATTGACTTGAAAAATTCAAATTAATCTATTGTGTTTCCAAAACATTTAAAACAAAGTGTTCTTAATAATCTGTTTTCCTTGCTATGCTTCTTAGCTTGCTTTAGATGCATGTTTAGTGTGAGCCAAGGCATCAGCTGCTTTTCAAAAATTAAATCATTAGTCCCATTGTTTTTATGTTCAGCTCATGTTTTTACCCAATTACATGTTTTGCAAAGTTAATTTCACCTTATTAATGTACTCAATATAATCCGTGCAAATGATGAGATTTTTCAAATCTCCATCAAATCCTCTTTTAATTCCTTATTGAATACTGGAAAAGAAAGTAGAGATGTTGAACCTCCTACATGTGGCCTCCTTAGGCACTTTCTTAGGAGTTTATTGAACGGATTCTTGGGAGGTCTTGCTTTCCTTTATGCCCTCTAGAATCAGGGTGTAACTCATCCAAACTTGGTGTTGTCAACTTTTAATAATTCTAATTACCTAATTATATGCTTGGGTGCAATTATTAAACATCCATACTGAGCTGGTTTTCAGAGCTATGCACACTGTTATATTACTTGAATATACAGTACTTTGCTTCTGTAGATAGGTACAGAGAATGCATCTGTGATGATATATATTCCATACCACACTGTCACTTGCTTTTCGGAATGTGTGTGTGTTGTCACAATAAGTAAATGATAGAATTGATCAATCTTTTTTTTTTTTTGTATCATAGTTTAGTCTCTAATTTGGACATTTCCATCTTTATTTTGATATTCTGTACTGACATGAGTTTTGGCAATGTGCCCCTAGCTTTCTCACAACACTGTGAATAGGACATCTGTGAATATATTGGTGTGACTAACCTCATGCAAACTTGAGAAAGAGGAGTAAAATATAGACACTTTATATGCATTATTTAATAATCAAGTTTTAACACTATGTGGCTAAATGAACAAAGATTTAATTTGTCTTTTTAATTTGTCTCTATCATTTAAACCTTATTTTCAAAATCTCCTAAGCTTATGGTCACACATGATTTAAGTTATCAAAATTTTTTCTTAAGAGTAAATTTTCTTTTTTTTTTCCTTTTTTTAAAAAAAATATTTATGCCTACAAGAACTGGGGTACAGGCCAGAGATGCGGGGGCATGAGAGGATTCACCAAAGATGGAGTAGGGGAGAGACAGACAGATAGACTGAAATACACTGCTGAGAGGAACAGTGGGTGAGTCGGGAGAAGTCTGCTGCACCATGTATGATGCTCCCTGGCCAGCTGGGGATCAAGCTCTTGCTGCAGTGGCTTCAGATAGCTTCATAAGTTGCACTTAACCCCTTGCGCCACCAGGGATGCCCCAAGAGTAATTTTTTTTTCTGGTGGTGTATATGTTTTATTATTTTTAATGTTTTATTTTATATAATTCTTAATCATTTTTCATTTTTTGCACAATGTATGCATTTTCATTTTGGTTATATTCTACATACAACTGCAGCACCCCCTTATTTTGACCCTAGTCCTTCCTCTTCCTGACCCCCCCCTCTCCCTCTCCCTGCCTTAGTGTGTTTCTGGTTTATAGTTGCTTGTTGATTTTGATTTTTACTTTGTATTGATTAGTCATTTTCCTGGTCCCTTATTTAGGTTTTCTAGATTCCTGCTATGAGTGAGACCATCCGGTATTTTTCTTTTTCTTTCTGGATTTTTTCGCTGAGCATGATCCCTTCTAGCTCCATCCATGTTGCTGCAAATTGCAGGTGTTTATCTTTTTTGATTGCTGAGTAATATTCCATTGTGTATAAGTACCATGTCTTATTTTTTTTTAAAGTCACCCTGTGACCATCTACTTTATTTATTTTTTTCAAAGATTTAATTATTTATTTATACAAGCACTGGGTACAGTCAGAAGCGCAGGAGGGTGAGAGAACTCCCCAGAGCCAGAGTGGGGAGCAGAGCAGGCAGAAGGACCGAAGTACACTACTGAAGGGAGCAGTGGGCGGCAGGAGAGGTCTGCACGCCATGTGGGACCCTCCTCCAATGGCCAGGGAGCAGCCGGGGATCAAACTGGCCCTGCAGAGGCTGCAGGCAGCTTTGCAACCGAGCACTCAACCTCAGCGCCAACGGGGAGGCCCTATGTACCATATCTTCTTGATCCAGTCTTCTATTTTTGGGCATTTGGGTTTTTTTCCATAGCTTAGCTATTGTAAATAGTGCTGCTATAAACAAAGGGCTGTAGGTGCCCTTTGGAATTAATGTTTCTGTGTCACTTGGGTAAATACCTAGGAGTAGAATTGCTGGATCATATGGAAGCTCTACCTTTAGTAGGTCAAGAAATCTCCACACAGCTCTCCATAGTGGTTGGACCAGTTTGCACTCCCACCAGCAGTGCAGGAGAGTACCTTTTTCTTCACAACCTCACCAACATTTGTTGTTGCTAGTTTTTTTTTAAATTTGTGCCATTCTCACTGGTGTAAGATGGTATCTCATTGAAGTTTTGATTTGCATTTCCCTGCTTACAAGTGATGTTGAACATTTTTTCATATGCCTGTTGGCCATTTGCATTTCCTCTTTGGAGAAGTTTCATTTTAGCTCTTCTGCCCATTTTTTGACTGGATTATTTTCTTTGTTTTTGTTGAGTCTCATCAGCTCTTTATAGATTTTTTTGATCAATCGTTTATCATTAGTTTTGTGTGCAAAAATGTTCTCCCAGTTGGTGGGGTTCTCTTTGTTTTGGTTATTGTCTCTTTTTGCTGTGCAGAAGTTCTTTAATTTGATGTAGTCCCAGCTGTTTATCTTTGCCTTCACTATCACTGCTTTGGGTGATATGTCTGTAAATATATCTTTGAGGTTCATATCATGTAGTATTTCACCTATATTTCCTTCTATGTATTTTATGGTTTCAAACCATCCCTTTTATTATTGAAACAAAAAAAAACAATACTTGGGAATAAATCTAACAAAAGAGGTGAAGGACCTATACAAAGAAAACCATAAAACACTGTTAAAAGAAATAGAAGGATACACAAAGAACTGGAAAGACATCCGCTGCTCATGGACTGGAAGAATTAACATTATTAAAATGGCCATCCTACCAAAAGCAATATACAGATTCAATGCTATTCCAGTAAAATTTTCAATGACATTCTTCAAAGAAATAGAACAATTATTGATGAAATTCATATGGAATCACCAAAAACCCCAAGTAGCCAAAGCTCTCCTAAAAAAAAAAAAAAAAAAGAAGGGAATGGAGGCATCACACGCCCAGACTTCAAACTATACTACAAAGCTATAATCATCAAAACTGCATGGTGTTGGAAAAAGAACACACACACAGACCAATGGAATTGAATAGAAAATCCAGAAATAAACCCACAGATTTATGGTCAACTAATCTTTGACAAAGGAGCAAAGAATATGCACTGGAGCAAAGAAAGTTTGTTCAATAAATGGTGCTGGGAAAACTGGTTGCTATATGCAAAAGAATGAAGCTTGACTACTACCTCACACCATGCACAAAAACTAACTCAAAATGAATTAAAGGGGCCTCCCCTGGTGGTGCAGTGGTTGGGCGCTAGGCTGTGAAGCTGCCGGCAGCCTCTGCAGCACCGGTTCTATCCCCAGCCACAGGCAAAGGTCCCACATGGCGAGCAGACCTCTCCTACTGCACCTGCTGCTCCCCTCAACAGTGTATTTCATCAGTCTGCCTGTTCTGTTCCCCGCTCTGGCTCTGGTGAATTCTCTCACCCTCCCATGCTTCTGACTGTACCCAGTGCTTGTATAAATAAATAAACCTTAAAAAATATTTAAAAAAAATGGATTAATGAACTAGACATAAGACCTGAAAGAATAAAGAGTAAATTTTCTTATCACAAAGCGATAGGCTACATAAAAGTTCTCTTCTCAATAGAGATATGAAAATGATGTTCTTATGTCCCCAAGAGTATACTTTTCTAAAATGAAATACTAGATATCATATCCATTATAATGATTCACTTGGTCTGCATCTTTCTTTTTGATTATGGAAGAATTTCCTGGCTGGGTATCATTATTGGATAATTGTATCCCCTATAATATTGTATAATGTTAAATTAAATTAAATTAAATTATATAAAAGCATTGTTTCCCTAACATTTCTTTAGACACACATTGAGGGACTATACCAATTACAAGTCTGACTACAGAACTGAGGCTAAAAGAGAGGGAGGGGAGAGGGGAAACACAGTGGAGAGGGGACAAATGGACTCTGATGAAGTACTCCAGTGCCATGATGGTGGGTGTGGTGTGGCCACATGCAGGGGCTGATCCCATACTTCTAAATCATATACAATTTGTAAATCAGGGTTGCTTCAATAAATAAATAAGCAGTAAAACTAACAAAACTAAACATATTTGACTACTCACAAGCCCAGCATAGTTGATATCTGTAGCATCCATTTAACAAATATATTCTGGATAAATGTATAATTGCAAGTAGAAAAACAGGTGGATTGAAAGGATAAAACTTATTTTCATTACTAAAATTCTAGTACATAAAGGGCTTAGGGGTTGATGCTAATGTATAAAAATCACGCCCTCCTTCATGTTGTAATGACTTAATGTTGTTTTTCAAAGTGCTTTACAGTTATTAATTCAATCCAATTTACATGTTGCACTTTTACAACTACCAAGTACATGAGAGCACAATCAGATAGAGAGCTATGCTGGACTCAGAATAATGTGCTCCTGCCTACTTCATTGCATACAATTCTGACTGTATGACTAGGGTAGCTACACAGCATGACCAGGAATTCTTGTGGGTTGTTTTAGTTTTCTCTTGCATAACAAATTAATCTGCAGTTAAAACCACACAGACTTTTTAATCTCACTGCTTTTATAGATCAGGAGCTTGGGTTTGATTTAGATGGGTCTTCTGCTGCATTAGATGGTCCCACAAGGCTGCAATTACGGTGTGACTCTTTCTGAAGCATGGAGTCCTCATTCATGCTTTTAAAATTTTGTGAAGAATTCAGATCCTGGGGCTATGTGACTGAAGCTCTAATGTTCTACCATGTGTCTTTCTCTAAAGTCCTCTCACATCATAGTTGTTTGCTTTTTCAAGGTCAGCAGGAGAACATCTCTGTACCACTGATTCTCTTCTTTCAGAGGTCTGGATCCTCTTTTAAAGGCTCACTTGATTAAAACAGACTGATCCAAGATAATCTGCCTTTGATTAATTCAAAGTCAACATATTAACTAATTTAATTGTATCTGCAAAATCAATTTAACTCGGCCATATTCACTTGTTTAGAATAGTTTCAGAATCTGCCTGCATTTAAAGAAAGGAGATTATACAAAGGCATGGAGACCAGGGAATAAAAATAGCAGGGGCCATTTTAAAGTTCTGTTAACACCATCAGATTGGAACTTAGCCATTTTCTGTTCACCTTGATTTCTAATCATTACTCTTCATCATTTCCTATCCATTGCATTCAACACCTAGTGAGTCATTGAATGTTTTCTGTAAACCAAACCAAACCAAACCAAACCAAACCAAACCAAACCAAAACCATGAAGGGTGCCATAGGGAAACAAAGATGAATAGATACCACTTCTTACTTTAAAGGAGATTAGTGAGAAAGAAAGAGCTAACACCGCCCTTCAAAATTGAATACAAAACAAACTGTTCCATTATAGAGACTTAAAAATTAATATTGTGGAAATTAAGAACAGAGGTGATTTTGAACTGCACAATGTGTGGATTGCTTCACAAATCCCACATGGTCATCAGCATATGGTTGCTTCTTAAATTTCCATAAAGAAAAAGAACTGGAACAAAGCAGAACTAAAATTGTCCACCTTTAACTAGTGAATAGATGCTTTAAGTGGGAAGTTTTCAGATATTTTTATTAGCATATTTAATAGCAGGAAAGAACTGTCAATTACAGCTATGTGTAAAAGGAAAGGCATATACTAAGGAGCAATAAATTTGATTTTTTTAAATTAGTGGTAAGTCTGAATCACCACTCCTCAGGATTCTAAACAAAGGGATTACTTAATGGATTTGTGTTTCAGTTTGGCACACTTGAAGTTCTTTCCCACACATTTTATGAATTTGATAATGTAGAAAAAGTTCTGTTTTGGTTATTTTACTATACTATGACTTTAATTTAAATACTCTAAATTAAAAAAAAAATCTTATTATTCTGACTAATGGACAGAATAATGGATCTATAAACACCCACATGTGCACATTTAAAAAACATGAAAAATCATAGGAAACAAGATATGGAATCATAAGGTACGTAAAACCTTTTGAAATCATCTATGCCATTTCAGGATAGATTATATTTTTCACCTTTATGACATCTTAGAATTTCTTCAAGCAATGATTTAATTTAATGATATTAATCAAATATATATCTATTAAATTGAAAAAAAAACTTCAAAAAGAGTAATTTAAAAATAGGTACATATATTTCGCTATAACAATTGGAAATTTTACATGTGATTATCTAATATAAGATGTTAGTCAATCTAGAAAGTATTTAACCTAATCTTTGTTGGTGATTCTTTGACTCAAAAAACTCTGAATGTCAGAAAAAAATTAATCTCCAGGCTACTCTTTCTTTTAGGTTGTGATCTGAGAGGAAATACAGCATGTAGGGGATTCTAGAGTTGCCCTCTTCAAACATTTATGAGTTAAACATTTACTAAATATAGACTAGAACTCTTAGCACCCCTTGCTTTAATTTATTTTTTTTCAATGCCATGCTGCCTGTAATTTTGAATAACTGCTTTTACCTGCTGTGAGGTACAGTAACCACTGAGCATTGTGTTTTTGCTCAAATCCTATTTGTTGTTATGGAAACAGCATCTCTATTAAGCTTCCTGCTGCACAATGGTTGTAGAAAATGTTACTTAAATGTTCACCAGCAAAGGAAAGAGGGAAAAGTGAATTCAAACAATACCTGCCTATTTCTTTAATATGACACAAAGATGTTTGAAATATAAAATGTAAATAATGATGACTGAGCAACTTCATTATAGCAAATCAGTGTGTTGAATCAGAAAGGAACTGTTGTGTTATGTATGCAAATGAAAGGAAAAAAAAAAGCAGAATGATGTATTCAATTTTATAGAGTTCAAAATAGTTTTGATTTTATAGAATGAGAAGTCTTTTGCTGCAATGGTTTCACAAGAAATGAAATACTAATTTCATGTAGGTAAGAAAGCTGGATTAAATTGTCCATTATACTATAGATTGCTCTTCTCCTACAAAATGCACTTACATTTAAGCAATGCAATTACATGCCATTCATCTACTTTAAAATGGGACAAAAATATGTCTTAATTTACTGATATAATTATACACTTAACAATAATGTCTGACTGTATCTCAGATATTTATATGTATTTGTATTTATAATCCAACACACTTTATTGATACCTTTAAGTATTTCCATCTTGTGTAATATTTAAATGATAAACTAAAATAAAAAAGTAAAAACTCAGTTCCTTTCACACAAAACTTTTATCCTTACATCTCCTGTGAACAAATTTAAGAATGAAACATGTTTATACAACATGATTGAGTATAAATGTCATTTCTAACAGAGAGAGTACACAAAGTTCTATGGTTTAAAGTTGTATTAAAATTCTGGGTTGGTCCTCCTCAGTGGCATAGCAGGTTGAGCGCAGCACTGCGAAGCTGTCAGAAGCTTCCTCAGTGCAGGTTCTATTCCCTGCTGGCCAGGGTTATTCCCACATGGTGCAGCAGACCTCTCCTGTCTCCTCCGCTGCTCACCTCAGCAGTGCTTTTGGTCTATCTGCCTGTTCTGCTCCCCACTCAGTCTCTGTTGAATCCTCTTACCCTCCCTCACCTCTGGCCTATACCCCAGCTATTGTATACATAAAAAAATAAATCTTTAAAAAATAATAACTTGAATTTTTGGGTCAACATGTACAAAATGGAAGCTACCAATACATTGCAAGTTACAATTTCTAGAACAGAAATATGCCAAATCCTTTATAGACATTAAGTTTCTTATATAAGCCCTATGAAATTGATAAACTGAATATTGTCCCCATTTTCTTCATAAAGAAACACATGTCTAAACACAAATAACTTTTTCAAGGTGACAAGTTTGGCAGTAATAGAGATGTGATTTTGTTTAAGTTCTTTGCTTCTCTTAAAAATATTCTCTAAGTACATTTAAGGCAATATTTCTATATAAGAGATACTCACCTATATAAACCTAGCTTTCAATTTAACGTTTTTAGGGGATGGGGTGCTGATAGGTTATTCAGAAGAGGTCTTTAGTCGTCTTGTAGTTATTTCTACTTCTACAAAGAATACTAGCCTGATCCACTAGTTGATTTAACTATAGCAATGAAGAAATTTTGAAATATTGAAAGAATGAAATAAAATGTAGTTTTCATTGCCCCTATTTTATTTATCTGGTGATTAATCATTATGTGTAGGTTTGCATGCCAATGTTTCTATGCATGCACATGTATGAATAAGATCATGAATCAGAAACAATAAAAAAAACTTATCTATGTATATATGTACATACAATATAATCAAGGAAGCATTTATTTGATAATATAGATCGTTACTGGGATCCACAATGCAGGGTGTGCTATGCTAAGGGCAGGGAATGGGATTTTTTAGTCAAACAGATGTGGTAGAGTTAGGATCACTTGTATTGAGACTTTTTGGATTGATTCACAAGCTCATTTGGATTTTTATATTTGGTTGACAGCATCTTCAGACCATGTGGGGTTTTTTGTGACAATCAGTAGAGCAACACTAAACCTGTTTATTTCATAAACATAAAATTGTGGAGTCAGGCTGCCTCACCCCTTACCCAGAACTTGACAGTCAGATACAAGATAGATCCTATTTGATTTTAAGAAAGTTTAACTAAATATCTATTTATCTATCTAATTATCTATCATCACAGTTCCTGATAAGAAAAGGAATTTAGCAACTAGGATACTAATGTTGTGACCTATATTATACAATTTTGAATGAAACCAATAAAATTATTATGCAACTTTTAGTTATTTAACCCTTATTTTAACAGTTATTTTTATTTATTTATGCATACAAAAACTGGGGTGTAGGCCAGAGGTGCAGAGATTGAAAGGATTCATCAGAGACAGAGTGGGGAGCAGAATAGGTGGATCTACTGAAATACACTGCTGAGGGAGCAACAGGCAAGACAGGAGAGATTTACTTCAGTCTGTGGGTTAGCACCCTCACCAGCAGTGGTTGGTGATAGCTTGATAGTGCTGAGACTTAACCCCTTGTACCACCAAGGAGACCCTCTTTAAATTATTTTATGGCTGTTTCATCTCAAATTTTTAAACAAAAAATAATGGTATGGTTGTATATTTTAAAGTACAGAAGTTCCAGTTATTTTATTCTTGTAATTAATTGGTAAAGTTTCATTAATAAACTTATATTTTGACTGTCACAAAATGTCAAATTGTTTCCAGCGACAATGCTGATTTTAGTCACATGGAAATTAAGCATATTTTCTATTAAAATATATTTTTTAGTGAAAATTCTCTAAACTATACTTTTTATCATTACTGGAAAGTGGTTTTAAATGATACCTAAAACAAAAGTTCCTGCTGAGTAAATATATTAAAACCTATTCCAGAGTAAAGTATGTCTGATTTCATAACATTCCTATAAGAAAGAAACAGCAAATCAGTACTAAATGGAAGGGGTATGCAGAGGAGGAAAATTGAAGCTCTTTTGTGTTCACAGGTGCCTCTGAAATCTTCACAAAAAAGTTACACTAGAAATCCGGTTATACCAGATGATTTATTTCTATCTAAACAACAAAAAAGTAACAATAAGTGAAGTGAATGCTTACGATGCCCCTCTCTCCCTATCCTCTTCCCCAGATTCCTCTTCAATATTAAGAAGTTTATTTGTCCATCTCCTGCTGAATGGTCAGCCTGCAGCACTACTCTAGGTGAGAAAGAGTTGCTTAATATAAGGTCACTTTCCCTTCCCAGGATAGCCTGGGTCTAATTATGAGTCAAAAGCAAGAGTATATAGACATTGTCCACTAGCTGTAACACAGGTATCTGCAAAGACCGCCCTAGCTTCAGAGTTCCCTATGGAGTTATTTGATATCATAGTTGAAATTTTACCACAGTCCAACTTTCCTACTGAATCTATTTCCCCAGAAATCTGACCTGAATCAAGAGCTACAATTTATTACATCCAGAATATATGCTAGTCTTTTTTTTAAGCATTTACCTGTATTAAGTGATATTATCTCCACACAATTACTGTCTGATTTTTGAAACAAGAAAATTAAAGTGCAGGGAAGTTAAATAACTGACCTGTAGTTTGGGCACTCAAAGTATGATTTCAGTATGTATGCTTTTAAATATAAGGCTTTACTAAATATTAGCCTGTGAAGTTTACAACACTTCACACATACCAATTCATTTGCATTTACTAATGTCATAGTGTTGAAATATGAGTGGTGACAAGATGACCTTATAGCAAATGCACATTAATATGTGTCAAATTAAATATGACACAACAAGGAAAATATTCAATATTATGTCTCTGAAAAGAATTGTGTAAGTCCACACTCAAACAAATAAAAATGAACTTTCAATATAATCAAATAACAATATGGCTAGCAAAATTGGATGGATATTAGGGCTCAACAGAGAATCCTTGAGAAAAACTTCATTAAATAGAATTGATGATGTCTTTGATGGATTAGTAAGATTTGAACATAATACAGAAGCAGGAGGGATTTTTGATGTGGGAAATAATGTTGGCAACCAGAAGTCGATTTCGGGGGATTTGGACTGTTTGTATGGTACTTCCTTGCAATGCTAGATGTAGAAGGAGAATGAACATACACACAGAAGCACACACATACATATATGTACACCACATACTAGGAAAGACATAAACCAGTTAGAGTAAAAGCACATTAAGAGGCACATTATCTTTCTTGTGGAGGAAATGTATATGCATATATGCAAGAGCACATATAGCAGTGACGAGGTAGCTGCATAAAGAAAGTGCCTAAATACAGCAAATATTTACAAATGCTTTGCTATGTTTTTCTCTTCATAATTCTTGTATAATGAATTATGTAGGCAGCAAAAGCCTGAAGGAAAACATATGTACCTTAAGTATTCTTTATGTTTTAATTCATTTGATATTTTGAACACTCAACATTAGCCTTTTTGTATATTAAAGGATGATGAGTAACAATCTTAGTAATATATTTCCAATCATGTAAGTGATAGTTGAGATATATATGTATATTCATTTATATAATTTCATCAGTGTGTTATCTTCTAATTTGTGAATTTTAATGTAACACTGTTGAATACATGGAAACATGTCTGTTTTTTTCTTTTATAGAAATAATTTCTCAACGAGTAAGTGCTAATATAAGTTATAAACATGCCTTGATTTTTCCTCAGAGCAATTCTTTTTTGTGCTATTTAATATAAGGTAAATAAGATTAGGGATTCTGTATTAAGAAATATTTATTGGTCTATAATATACTAATTTGCATGGTGTAGAATGTAACATTCCCCATGCTAATTTGAACACAGGAAATTTAGTCAAGTTTTTTCTTTTTTTGTAGTTTGGTGTCCTGTGGGGTTAATATTTTTTATTCATACTTGACTACCTGTGTGGTTGTCTAAAATACATATAAACTGCATGTATTTTGGATAAGGGATTGTTTTGGCTAAGCTAGATACTTACACCAACATATGCAAGCATACATTAAAAATGGATTATGATTTAGCTTGCAATCAGCAATTTGGTCAATTTTTAGTCATTAATTCAAAATTACTGTTGGTTCTAGTTTTTGTTTTGACTGAATTGCAAAGACATGACATGCATTTTTACATAGAGAAATCAAATAACATTCCATTCCCTATTGCAGGTTAAGCAACCAAGATTTAACAACTTCTGGATGTAAATCTAGTCACACTAACATCTAAAATGCATTATTCCCATTCTTTTTTTTTAAGATTATTTATTTTATACAAGAACTGGGGTACAAGTCAGAAGCACAGGAGAGTGAGAGAATTCACCAGAGCCAGAGCGGGGAGCAGAAGAGGCAGACGGATCGAAGACACTGCAGAGGGGAGCAGCGGGCGAGGTAGGAGAGATCTGCTGCACCATATGGGGTTCTCCTTGGCTAGGGGGGAATCAAACCTGTGCTGCAAAGACTGTGGACAGCTTCACAGCATGGCACTCAACCGCTAAGCCACCCGGGAGGTCCAGTATTCCCATTCTTGACACAAACTGTTCATGTAATTGTTTACATATCATCATTTCCAACTTCTGGTGTTGCAAATGTTCTGCTTTGGCCTTATCACACTAACACCTTCTAATCAACAAGAAGAGAAACCTAAGAGTGTATTTTAATCATGTATCCAAAGAAGCTTGAGAATAGGGGCTTTGATCTATTCTAAGTATTCTATTATATTCTAATCTATTCTGGAAAGAAACAAAAGTAGTAAAAAAAGCTATGTTGGGGCATTGGTGGATGGGTCAGGAAGAATGGATTTCCTCATCACCCAAAGGACACAGAAACATTAATTCCAAAGATCACCTGAGCCCCTATGTTTATCGCAGCACTATTTACAATAGCTAAGCTTTGGAAACAACCCAAATGCCCAAAAACAGATGACTGGATCAAGAAGATGTGGTACATATACACCATGGAATATTACTCAG
Source organism: Talpa occidentalis (assembly GCF_014898055.3). NCBI lineage: Eukaryota > Metazoa > Chordata > Mammalia > Eulipotyphla > Talpidae > Talpa > Talpa occidentalis. Next base: position 16,469 of record NW_023604385.1, on the reverse strand, counting down.
CATTCAAAAAAGATAAACACATGCAATTTGCAGCAACATGGATGGAGCTGGAAGGGATCAGTGAAATAAGCCAGAAGGAAAAAGAAAAATACTGGATGGTCTCACTCATAGCAGGAATCTAGAAAACCTAAATAAGGGACCAGGAAAAAGAATAGCTATAAGAAAGAAAAAATCAAAATCAACAAACAACTATGAACTAGAGACACACTGTGGGGGGAGGCGGGGAAAGAGGGATTGGAGTCAAAATAAGGGGGTTACAATTGTATGGGGGATATAAAAAATTAAAATTAGAAAAAAAAATAATAGCTTTCCTCATCAGATAGTGTCCAAACTGGTGGTGATTTTAGACCATGAACGAGCAAAAGACAATATGTAATAGAAGGAGGTGCCCTTTATGTGTTTGCTACATCTTTTTTCTGACTTCTTATTCAGTGTGGCTGCCAATTGTGAAATAAAGCTTTGCGTTCCTATTGTTATAGGACAGGAGAGGGGCAGCCCAAACCCCGCAAACCTGCCTATTCTAAATGGGTTCTGCCATCCGCCGCATCAACACAAAACATATGACACTTTAATGGGAAGGGACTTTAATAAAAACTAGGAAACAATACAGGTGAGGCAAAGAGTCTAGTTTCTAAATGAAGCACCCACAGTTACCCATCCCCTCGTGGGTAAAACTCCATCCATATGGGGTCGGCCAGAGCAAGGCCCCAAAGCCTGCCACAAGTCTAAAGCATCTTCCAGTGGGGACCCACAGCAAAGGGTCACAAACAACCGGACAAGCCCGGAAGGAAAAGAGCAAAATCAACATCCAGATAAAAGCTGCCATTGTCACCTCCCCACGGGTCTCACCCACATCTGTGTCACCCAGTCCACGACCAAAAGACAAGCGCAGTTTCTTCACATGTCTCTAGGCTCCATGCGCCTCCTCCAGGTCTCCTGGCTCCATCTTGCTTCCTTCCTCAGTCTCTTCTCCAGCTTCTCCTCTTCCTGCTCAGCTCCACCCTCCCTTGGGTGGGGCAGGGAACCTCCCCTTTCCTGGGGACCACCCTGTTGCAATCCCCCCTTTTAATTTTTATTCCACCATATCTATGGTGGCACAATCTCAGGGTGTAGTCTTAGGAGACAGTCTTTTTTTCAGGGTTACAATGTGTGTAAGAGAAGCAACAATTAGTCAGCAGCATTGTCCATGAATGTCCAGTATGACAGTTTCATTACTTAAAAATAGACCATTATTTAAGCCAAAAGAAAAAAAAAATCTGGAGAATTGGCTAAAACAAGATAGCAAATATATCAAAATCACAGGGAAAAAAATGTTAAAATGGTTCAACTGATGTAAAACACAAATTTTCTCAACCTTGATCCCAAACTTTTAACAGCATAGCAAAAGTTTGCAAACTAAATCTACTTTTAAACCATTTTTCCTATTTTTGCATAAAATCACAGAGTAGAAAATAACCAACAGCAATTTTAGCTGGCTTTGTTGAAATATTCCATACAGGATCAGAGCGAACGGTGGCATCCAGTCGATGTATGCTTCAGGTATAAAGTTGGTCTCATCAGACTCCACCTGGGCTTTCCTCTTCTCGAGGGTACCAGGGCATTTTCGTTGGCCGGGTTGTCCAGTCCTGCCAATGGAGGCAAGCTTCCTCACCTTCTTTGGAGGTCTCTGGAACCCTACAAACAAGGCAAACAGGTTCTCCTCTTCTTGGTTCAGCTCTTTTTCAACTTTCTGGAAGAACTCCACACAAAGCCACACAATCAAACTCACGTCCAATTTTCATTAAAACAGACAAAATCCCTATGGAAATTATGCAAAAACAGACTCTGAAATAAGTAGCAAAATTACTGCCACTATTTGTATGCTGTGTTGGTATCAAGGGGAGAGAAAATGTGACAAGTTAGCTTTGCTGGAAAAAAAATTGTAACCTTGACGCAGATCCTGGTTACTCAAAACAAAAACAAACAAAACTTTGTGGATTCAGGACAAAATGCATAAAAAATTACAAGTATTATGTCAGAGAAAACTTAGTAAATGTCAGTTGTATTTCCAGGTCTATTCAGTCCTTGTAGGAAAGTTTTTTTCTCTCAACAGTTCTATCAATAGGAATCTGTTGAGACCTTTTCTCCCTATATTTCCAGAAACAATTCTGTAGATGTGAAACAATTGAATTATACAATATTACAAGGTGACAATCACCATTGACAATTTACATACATACCAGATACTACTGTTAACATTTTGTACATACCAAAGTTTTACCATTTCCCAAGTGACAATGCTTCCCTTTCAGTTTTACTTCATTAGGTAAAAGCCAAATAGGACAAATTCATGTAATGCCTTCCAGGAGGAAAAGGAGAAACTTTGTGGAGTGTCTCAGGAGCTCTACTGAGGTTCCACAAAATTTCCTTGCATCAGTCAAATGACAGGCTACCAAATTTGTACTTGAATTTAGATTTTTGGGAAGCTTTGCCATAAATATCAGAAAATTAACAGAAACAACAATATTCAATCTCTATGAAGGCACCGGCTTAGTTCAGTAGCACAATGTTGACAATCAAACCATAACTTTTTGTTTTCTCATAACTGGAGACTTTTTTTTTTTTTTCAACGTCTATGGGCACCATGTATACCTATTTGTCGATCACTGGAGGTCAAGACAGTTAGACACAAGGACATACAGACATACAACGTATAGACAAAGACAGTTTTTTTTTTTTAGTTATGCCACGTAGATATGTTATGTAACTGCAGTTTTACTCCATAGGCTCAGAAAAAAAATATCAAAGTCCAAAAAAAATGTGGAGTGTTGCTGGCAGAAAAATTTCCAGTTGTCATCCTGCAAACCTAAGACTTTGGAAATAGGAAGGAAAAGTTTTATTAATCACAAGAGTTACATGACCTTGTTTATCACCTTAGGGTTTTCAGTGTTGAAGACTTTTTATTAGAAGTCAATCCTGGGGTATTCTGTACAGCAACTGAAAGAATAAAAGTAACAGTTAACTTTCAAGCAAAAGGAGTCATCTCTTGTTAGCCACCAAGCAGGTACTCCTTGGGTTTCCTGGAATAGAACCCGAAAAAGCAAAATCAAATATCAGTAATTAACTTTCAATTAAAAGGAGTCATCTCCTTACTTCTGTTAGCCACTCTGGAACAGAAGCTGAAAGAGCAGATTAAACATCTAAGCACAGATTACACCTCCCCCACACTAGGGAGGGACAACAACAACACAGGTATGAAAACCTGGTACAGTTACATGATGCACCCTAAAGAGTGCTTTCCATAACAGACCTTCCTCAGTAGGAAGCAGAAACTTAGAATCTTGTCTTACACCAGCAATTGAACAAATCCAGTATTCAAAATGGCAAACATGCCCAAAACAAATTGTGTAGACAAAATTCACAGCAGCAAATCCTTTCAGACTCAGACAAAATCTTGTTAATTTTTCTGATCCAGACTTTGCAAAAATTCAAGTTATCTCCAAGAATCCATCAAGGATACCAGCGATTACCAGTTACTGCTTAAGGCTACTCTTTCCTTAACACCCAGGCATACATTTGCTAATTAAAACACCACCTCTCCACAGTTGGCTTGCAAACCGGTCAGACACAGGGCAGGAAGTAGTCAAAGACAAAGCAACATACCACTGAAGAACCATTATTGCCTTTAGAAATGCTAATGAGACAGCAGAGATTGCAAAAGAAAGAAAAAAAAAAGTTCCAAGTGGCCTCAGACGCCATCTTTGATCTGGCCACATGGTCCAATGTACTGCCTAATCTTTTGAGTAAAACTGGCACAGAACAATTTCCACAAAATCAAAATCTCTTAGCAAGTCACTACAAACAAATTACACACAAACACACAGAATCTTCACAAAGCCCAAGCCAGTTTTTCAACAGCAAATCGACATATGAAACAAACACACCGGAGAAACCAAAAATCACATTTGCGCTTATGGTAGCCAGTGCCATAGGGAAGCCCAATTTCCCCATGGGGCTGACTAACCACGGATGGCTCTGTCCTAAATCACGTTGGACGCCAAATCTGTTATAGGACAGGGAGAGGGGCAGCCCAAACCCCGCAAACCTGCCTATTCTAAATGGGTTCTGCCATCCGCCGCATCAACACAAAACATATGACACTTTAATGGGAAGGGACTTTAATAAAAACTAGGAAACAATACAGGTGAGGCAAAGAGTCTAGTTTCTAAATGAAGCACCCACAGTTACCCATCCCCTCGTGGGTAAAACTCCATCCATATGGGGTCGGCCCAGAGCAAGGCCCCAAAGCCTGCCACAAGTCTAAAGCATCTTCCAGTGGGGACCCACAGCAAAGGGTCACAAACAACCGGACAAGCCCGGAAGGAAAAGAGCAAAATCAACATCCAGATAAAAGCTGCCATTGTCACCTCCCCACGGGTCTCACCCACATCTGTGTCACCCAGTCCACGACCAAAAGACAAGCGCAGTTTCTTCACATGTCTCTAGGCTCCATGCGCCTCCTCCAGGTCTCCTGGCTCCATCTTGCTTCCTTCCTCAGTCTCTTCTCCAGCTTCTCCTCTTCCTGCTCAGCTCCACCCTCCCTTGGGTGGGGCAGGGAACCTCCCCCTTTCCTGGGGACCACCCTGTTGCACTATGACTGAAGCATGTGGCTTGAAACAATGTTTATTGGTTTCCCATACAATAATAATGATGGGTTGCTTTTTTTTTTCAATTTCATTATCACCCTTTTATATGTTGCCTATCACCATTTATCCCATTTTGTTTTTACTTTATAATAACTTGTCAAGTATGCCCATAAATGGGAGGGGATGAGGGATTAAAAGGAGATACATTTAATAAATAAGATTCATCCCACAATATCCCTCCTTAACAATCATCTGAACTAAAAGCAATCCAACCAACAAACAAAAAAACCAAGATTCAATCTGAATGCATGCCTTCAAGCCCCACGCACATTTTCAAACTTCACCTACATGCACTTGATTTGTATGTTAAAGATGTTATTCTTTATTCATAAACAGATACAAAGATCTTTTGATCTATTTCCATAGACACAAACTAAGCTCATTAAAATAATGGATCCTATTGTTCTGAGCAAAGTCTGAGACCTTTTATTTAAATCATCTATAGTGGTCTAAAACCTACCCTTCAAAATGAACTGTTTTCTTTTTTGAAACCTGGATGTCAGCCACGGATACAATATAAGTTAATGCCAAGACAGATCGTTTAAGTGTGGTTATTAAGAAGACTATGATTGATGGAGTTTGTAGCTGGTAATGTGATTCCCCTTTGGCTGCTCAGTGAACGTGGCAACAGATCAATATCTCATCTGCATGAGATTATGGCCACTTTTGACAATTGCAGTGAGAAGATGTTAAAAATAAAAAAGACACTTTTGTCTGAGAATCATGATGGTTATGATGTTTTAAAATATAATTCAAATACATAGCTTCTTAGAGGAAAAAAAAATCTGACAGGATTTTTTTTAATAGATTTTGTTCAGCTATTGGTCAGATTAATGCTTCCCCCCTTCATGTATTTTTCTATTTTAAATAAAATAGAACTTTAACATAAACATGCAGAAAATTGACTGCCTACACACTAAAAGAAAGCAGAGCAGATTTGACAAAACCTTTAACTTTTTCTATCTACATTGATTCTAAGAGTTTAAAGCATTAAGAAACCCTGTAGGCATATCATGACTATATAAATTATTTTTTCAAGTTCTTTGGCATTGGTAGGATGAATTACACTATGAATTTACACTTGCATAATTTTCCTTCACAGCATATCTATTTCCTTCCCCTTACTCTGGGAACCCTCTAATCCTCAGCACTATAGCATACATACTTCACCCCAACACTTGAAATTGTATTCTAGAATGACTTGTCTATTACTGCTCTGGACTTAACTAAATTGCTGGTAAGAAAACTTTAACATTTGTCCCCGACATAGCCCAGGTCAAACTGCTTTTACATCACAGCGTACTGCAGTCATTTTCCAATTGATTATTCCCCTTTAACAGTAGTGGCCTGCTTCTACTCTGAAGCAGACCTGAAGGATAACCAAGAGAGGCTATTTCATACTCATCCTGACAAAATCAGGCTTAACCACAGAAAGTATTAGAAGCTCTAATAAGTGTGTTCCCAAGCCTTGAATTGATAAATATTTGTATATAATAATTTAAAGGCATGTCTTAAAAATAAGTACCATTTTTATTTGGTTTAGATTTTAATTAATGCATATCAAAGTAATTTTCAAAGGTGGTGAATTATTTCTCTTCATGAAAATTGTATTGAATCGTCTCCCAATGTTATAATATTGTTTTTAAATAGGCTCAATTTTTTCAGTTTTGTTCATTTCTGTGGGCTATTTATTTTGATGTCATAAGCTTCTAAACTCCTAGTAAAACAAGTAGAATTAAAAAGAAGGGATTATGAAAGTATAAAGCTTAACAAAAATAATGTTCAAAACAAGATCAGAAAATTCATTTCTGGCATAAGATTTACTTATTAATGCGGAGTAATTATCAGACTAGCTTTTAAAATAGTATAATGCTGTTTTAAGTTAAAAATGATATAAATTTTAAAGTTTTCATTCAAAATTGGTTTTATAGATACATATATTCATATTAATATATATGGGATATACAGAGATAGATGTAAATAGGTAGGTGGATGATAGATAGCTGATTGATAGATAATTTAGAGATATATTCATATTCATTTAAAAAGATTTAGAACCCAGCAATAAATTGAATTACTGTAAATTATATTCTGATCTCTAGAAATACAACTCAGATTATGATTTGTAAAATGAGATTTAAAATTGTTTATTAATGTGACTATTTGAATATTAATGCTAACAATGCTTTGCTGATGGAAAATATTCAAATGATTTAACATTTTCCTACCATTTGGGCCTGACCAAACAGTTTTGATATATGCTTTAAAAAAAACAGTTCAGGGGCCTCCCTGGTGGCTCAAGGATTTAAAACACAACCTGTCCACAGCCTCTGCAGCACGAGTTTGATGCCTAGGCCCGCTAGGGAGCAACGCACATAGTGTAGCAGACCTCTACTGACTCATCTGCTGCTCCCCTAAGCAGTGTACTCGGTACATCTACCTCTTCTGTCCCCTACTCTGTCCCTGGCGAATTCACTCACCACCCCTCCTCCTGTTAGGGGAAAAAGGCTGTCCCAAAGCTAATTCCATACAGGCTTTGTGGACTCCATCCCCACCCCAGTGTTAGGGGAAAAGGCTGCCCCAAAGCAAATTCCATACAGGCTTTGTGGACTCCACCCCCACCCCAGGCCAAAGCCAAAGACACTGGGAACTCTACATCCCATCACCACCCAAGGGAAGGTGGCTGGGACCTGAGGGTGGGGTTAAGCAGCCAGGTGGATACAAAAGGCAGACATGTGGGCTTTGGGGCTCTCTCCATTTTGGGGCCCTCGGCCAGCTCGCGGCGTCCGTCTAGCTCTGAGAGTGACTTTGGGTTTCCAGGTCATCGGATCGGGTAGGACGCATTAAAGACTTTATTTCCCTATTTTCTCCCTGAGTTGTACATTTTCCTTATTTCTTTTTCTCTTGTAAATAAACCTTTTATTAACCCTTTTGCGTGTGTCTGTAGTAGAGTATTCATAAGTCCCTTTAAAGCGCGCGGGTGAGGACCCACAGCCAGGAACCCGTTTAATATCGGGGTTGCTCTATAACACTCCCACCTCTGGCCTGTACTCCTGTTCTTGTATGCATAAATAAATAAATCTTTAAAAAAATTCAAAATTGGGGGCCTCTCCGGTGGCGCAGCGGTTGAGCGCTGGGTTGCGAAGCTGCCCGCAGCCTCTGCAGCGCTGGTTCGATCCCCAGCTGCTCCCGGCCACGGGAGGAGGGTCCCACATGGCGCGCAGACCTCTCCTGCTGCCCACTGCTTCCCTCAGCAGTGTAATTGGGTCCTTCTGCCTGCTCTGCTCCCTGCTCTGGCTCTGGTAAATTCTCTCACCCTCCCGTGCTTCTGACTGTACCCCCCAGTGCTTGTATAGATAAATAAATAAATCTTTAAAAAAAAAAAATTCAAAATTAATTGTATCTTGGGCCTCCCTGGTGGCGCAAGGGTTAAGATTCAACCTATGAAGCTATCCACAGCCACTGCAGCAAGAGTTCGATCCCGGGCCAGGGAGTTACCCACATGGCGCAGCAGACCTCTCCTGACTCGCCAACTGCAATGCTCATGGTGTAGCAGACCTCTACTGACTCACCCGCTGCTCCCCTCAGCAGTGTATTTCGGTCGATCTGCCTGTTCTGTTCCCCATTCTGTCTCTGGTGAATCCTCTCATCCCTCACAACTCTGGCCTGTACCCCTGTTCTTCTATGTAAAATAAATAAATCTTTAAAAAAAATCATATATTTCTGTTTATGGCTGTTAAGTCTTCATTGTTTTTACTGTTTAATGGACTGAGAAAGATGATCAGAGCTTAATGGGGCTCACATGCACTGGAAAACTCTGAGGAGTAAAATCATTTGTAACCTATAAGGTTTTCACCCAAAGCCAGTGAAAATGAGCCACACTTGCCAAGAATTAAAGAAATGAATGTTCTTTTACAGTTGTTCTTTATTAAGCACACATTTTGCTTTTAAGAATTTACTTCTAGCCTCAGTTCTGAGGGCCTTGTTTCACTTTCTAATTTAGACTCTGGGAAACTAATGAACAATTTCATTGATAGGGCTCTTTTTTGACTTTGATTCCAGGAGTTTATACTCTTCTATATTTGACTAACCTAATCCCCAGAGTTGACCCTGTAGTTTTAAGAGCTTTTCCCATGAGAAATTAAACATCTATTGATTGTAATTCTTTTCTTTAGAAAAAGTGCTTCTAAGAAAAACTTATCCTCTCTAATGTGGGAAAACAAAAGAACAAAAAGTATTAAAAAAAGTTTTTGGCACACATGACAGCTATTGTTCTTTGGCTGAATATATTCTAATATGTTCCTTTCATGTATCAAAGTCAAATTCTGGGGTTAGTGTCTAACATGGATATATCAATATATACCATGTGTGTACACATATATACATGTGTGCCTAACATGTGAACTGAACTTTATATAAATGCAAAGGTTTACATTTAACTAATTTTCATATATATGGTTTATATATTATATATAAACTTTTTGTTGTTTTTTTATTTACACTGATGTCTACAAAAACCTAACTAAAGGTATATGACAAATATTGAATATTACAATAATTCTTTTCTAAGCAAGCCTTTGCAAGAATATGTATATTTATTCTTAAGATTCACCAGAGTACTGATTAGTAATTGTATAACTATATTATTCATAAATCCTGCAATAAGATTTGAACAAAAGCTATTTCAAATCAACTTAAGAATGCTTATTATCAACACTTCTTGTATAGTATTTCTTCATTTTATTCTGATCATTTTACCAATTCTGAAAAAAGGTATTTTTAATAAGAATATTTGTAAACAATTAAATATTTCAGATTTCAAAAACTAACTGCAAAACGTGCATTTCCTCTACCTTTAGATATCAATGTGTCCCACTTACCATTATCTATTACCTATCACATTCATGCTGGTTCACTTTTAATCACTGAACTAAGAAAAGCCCTCTGTTTTCAGAAAGCTATTCTGCCTGAAATGCATATTCTGATGAACACTACACAACCAGACAAGCTAAATAAGAGAAATAATTTCAACCTCAGTGTTTCCACTACCCACTGGAAAAATATATACATCACCTGTCTGATAGTCCTCATCCTCCCACAGGAAGAACTGGAATTAAAAGCTGTGTAAGCTCTAACCACAGAAGACAGTACTTGACTTTGAGGCTTTAGATCAGTGACTTTCAAACCATCACAGTTATTTTTTTTATTTTATTTCATATACAAATATTTTGGTAAGATACACTAAGAATGAATGACAAGAAAAACCTTCAGATACTTGGATATATTAGAAATGTCAAATTGCTCAAATTTCTAAATGCAATGGAAGTCACTACTTTAGGAAAACTGGTGTCAACTGCATTGATTCAATTCCTCTCATGGTGTGGAGAGTCCATCCTAACTGGCAGACTATGTGAGACCCTACTATTATTTTGAGAAGTATAGAAAGATATGTTTTATAATGTATTAAACTGATGACTTATGAACTATAGAGATCAGAGAAGATCACTGCTTCATTTGTGTTTAGTTATTTCTATATGAAATACAACAATGCAAAAATGATGATGGCAATAGTAGGAAGTAAAAGGGAATGAAGGAAGAAGAGGAAGAAGAAGAGGAGGAAGATGAGTAGTGGTTACCATTGCTTGCATATGCTTCTATTAATTCTACCCTGGTCATGTAACTCCAGGAAATACACCTGCAGAGCTAATCAGACTGGCAATGGTGTTTTACTCCTATATTGAGAATTTTACTTTCTTATTTTCCTGTAGAAATCCTTAAACAATTGAATGGAGAAAACTAGGGCAAACATTTAGGCATCAATCAATTACCTATTTTTACAGTACTAATTCCAAGAATTGAAGGAGGAAATGTCCTTTTGTTACAAGGTATGGAGAGGGACACCCTAGAACCCCAAACCTACCCCTTCTAAATAGGTTCTGCCATCTACCACATCAAGACAATACATATTCTAGTGTGTAAGAACTTTAATGGGAAGAAACTTTAATGCAATTAGCGTGCAACAAAGAACCGACAAAGAAGAAAGTTTCCAAATCAAGCACCCAAAGTTACCCATCCCTCGTGGGTAAAAGTCCACCCAAACAGAACTGGCCCAAAGCACAGCCTGAAAGCCTGCCACAAATCTAAAGCAAAGCATCTTCTGGTAGAGACCATAGAAAAAGGTCAGATACGACCAGATAAATCTGGGAGGAAAAGAGCAAAATCAAAACCAAGATAAAAGCTGCCACTGTTAACCTCTCCACAGGTTTCTCACCCACATCTGTTTCAACCAGTCCAAAACCAAGAAGGGAAGCACAGTTTTTTTCACAGGTCTCTCTGCTCCAAGTGCCTCCTCCAGGTCTCTTTCTGGCTCGCCATCCTCCCTCCTTCCTTCTTAGTCTCCCCTCCAGCTTCTTCTCCCTGCTTAGCTCCACCCTCCCCTGAGGACCACACTGTTACACTTTGGTTGGTCACTCTTTTTTAAAATCCGATTTTTAGTGTGTTTGTATTATCTTGCACTATTTTTTTTTTTTATTTTGCTTGATAGTAACAACTTACATTTATGACAACCCTGGCAAGAAAATATCTAAAAATTAATTAAACTCAACAATGGTAAAGGTCAAATCACTGACAAAAATGATAATATCTGGGAATCTATATTCTACAAATAATTACCATAGAACTATGATGGTCACAAATGAATGTGAGATGGAATTTGAAAAACTTCAAGCTACCTTGAGCCACAATCAACAAATCTTGGTGCAATAAAGTTCATGCTCAAGGCCTCCCCGGTGGCGCAGCGGTTGAGCGTTGGATTGCGAAGCTACCCGCGACCTCTGCGGCTCCTGTTCAATCCCCGGCTGCTCCCTGGCCACCAGAGGAGGGTCCCGCATGGCGCTCTGACCTCTCCTGCCACCTGCTGCTCCCCTCAGCAGTGTACTTCGGTCCTTCTGCCTGTTCTGCTCCTTGCTCTGGCTCTGGTGAATTCTCTCACCCTCCCGTGCTTCTGACTGTACCCAGTGCATGTATAAACAAAACAAACAAACAAACAAATAAATAAAACATGCCTCTATTAAAAAAATAATAAAGTTCATGCTCAAACCTCAGATGATTTCCATTATTTTAATGAAAAATTTGTAAGAATATTATTATTTTTTAAATATTTATTTATTTATGCATACAAGAACTGGGGTACAGGCCAGAAGTGTGGAAGGTGAGAGAATTCACCAGAGACAGAGTGGGGAGCAGAACAAGCAGATTGACTGAAAATACACTGCTGAGGGGAACAACAAGTGAGTCAGGAGAGGTCTGCTGTACAATGTGGGTCATCTCCCTGGCTGGGGATCAAACTCATGCTGCAGTGGCGACAGATAGATTCATAATGCTGTGTTTTAACCCCTTGCACCACCAAGGATGCCTCAGCATATTATTTTTTAAAAAATCTAGTAGAATCCATTAGAATAGAAATGATTAAATTTCTTTCCTTAATTTGGAAGTAGGTGACACATTACAGTTTTTGTGTTGAATACTAAGAACTTTGATAAAGAAAACTTAGAAGAAAGTTTAATTTTTTTTTTTTTTTGGTTCTTACCTGTTTTTTTAAAACCTGATATACTGAGATTGTATACCATTTTTTGAGAATGTCCCGAAGGTTATTCTATTTATAGTCTATTGATAGGGCACAAGGGAAAATTCTCCATCCTTGTGGATTCTTTTGCATATGGACAAACAAAATAATTAAAATCAGATAGATTAGGAGAAATGGTAGTAGTAAAAGACCAAATTTAATACTGCACATGTGGATAATTAACCTGTTTGTAAATTCTAAAACAAAATGTGGTGAACCAAGCAACCTGAGTCATCAAGAAGAAATATGGGATTTTCACATGATGATGCAACCTACTGATATCCGCAAACTACATTGTTCAAGGTCATTAAACAGTGATTGTTTCTTCAATTATGAAAAGAGTAAAGGCTTAGGGAGTGATGATCTCCACCCCTTCCCCCTACTTCTACTGTGGAGTAGTAAAAGTTCAGAAGAACTAAGGGAGGGGCAAGAGCTTCTCCTTAGCCTCTAGGGCCTTCATTGTTCTCAACTCAAAATAATAAGCATTTTGTAAGTAACTGTAATACTTCTCTCAAAGTCTGCAAGGCCTTAGTTGACCTTAGTTCCACATACCAAGGTGATATTATCGGAAATAAGGTCTACTCTCAGTATGTTGGAAAAATCCCATCTGACAGGTTTTGATGAGCCTGATCCCAAAGTGTTACTGCATAGTCTCACTAAATTATGATACATTTTCTGACATTATCAGAACTTTTGTTAAATTCCCAGAACAAGGTTATTACTTGAACATCTTAACATATACTGATTGTCTTTGTCTGTTGATATCATTATATCAGACAGAGCATCAACAGTGATGAATTGCTAATAACAACTGGTTTTCAAGAACATCATACAACAACAACAAAAATGTATGGTTTATTTAAGTGCATTTTTTAAAAAAATGTTTATTTATACAAGAACCGAGATAGGAGCCTCCCAGGTGGCGCAGCAGTTGAGTGCTGGGTTGCGAAGCTGCCGGGAGCATCTGCAGCGCCATTTTGATCCCCAGCAGCAGGCGAGGGTCCAACATGGTACGCAGATCTCTCCTGCAGTGCTCGCTGCTCCTTCAGCAGTGTACTTCGTCAGTCTGCCTGTTCTGTTCCCCGCTCTGGCTCTGGTAAATTCTCTCACCCTCCACACTTCTGACTGTACCCAGTGCTTATATGAATAAATAAAATAAATAAATTAATTAATAAATGGGATACGGGCCAGGTGCTCCGGAGGGTGAGACAATTCACCAGAGACAGAGCAGGGAACAGAACAGGCAGACTGACTGAAATACACTGCTGAGGGGAGCAGCGGGTGAGACCCAAAATGTCTGCCACGCCATGTAGGATTCTCTCTGGCCGGTGGGGTTCGAACATGTGCAGTATAGGCTGTGGACAGCTTCACAGTGTGGCGCTCAACTTACTGTGCCACCAGGGAGGCCCCTATTTAAGTGCATTATTCATCATTCATTTAAAAGTATAGACTTTAGAATATGTCAAACTTGAATTTTAATAGTCTTTGCTACTTAACAATTTAATTTTGTAAAGCATACACTCTGTTTTCGGCTATTATAAATTGGAATAATATTACTTTCAGCACAAATTTTAAAGGGGATTAAATGAGACTTTTCAACAGATACTCTGCTTAGTACCTAATATATAAAATCCACAATACATGTTATCATGGGGAGCAGAAGAGGCCATCCACCAAAATATGGCATTTTGACATATAAATTGTTTTGAATTGAAGGCAATTGAGGTTACACTGCTGGATGAGGGACATCCAGGAACAACCAAACCTGCCTGCTCTAAGTAGGTTCTGCCATCGACCACATAAAGACAAAACTTATGGTAGTGCGTAAAACCTTTAATGGAAAATAACTTTAATATAATCAAGTGTGCAATAAATACAAGACAAGAGAAAGAATAGATACAAATTGTTTTCACATAAAACACACAGTTACCCGTCCCCTCATGGGTCAATGAGTACCCAGTGTTAGCCCAAAGCAGGCCTGACAGCTTGGCAGAAGTCTAAGGCACCTCCAGGCAGGGACACATAGAAAAGGGGCAGAAGGTGCCAGGCAAGTCTGAAAGAAAAATAATAAAATCAAAATAAAAGTCAAAATAAGGCTGCCATTGTCATCCTCCCCATCTCTCAAGTGTCTCATCCCACATCCCCAAGTTGCTGGAACAAATCCAAAGCCAAAAAAGACAAGTGTAGTTTCTTCACATGTCTCTCTACTCCATGTGCCTCTGCCTGGTCTCCTTCCTCTCTTTCTTCTATCTTCCTTCTCCCCTGTCTCCTCTCCAGTTTCTCCTCCTCCCTGCTTAGCTCCAACCTTCCTTGAATGGGGCAGGAAACCTGGAACCTCCCCATTCCCAGGGGACCACCCTGTCACATTGGGGCCCAATTGACTCAGGAAGCTGTTTCTTTATCTTTTCCCTAACTGCTTTGAGTAATTTAAAGAGCCCGTTCTACGAAGCTATCATTGGAGTTAACTATAATGATAGTTGTGATTCCCCTATATTCCTGCTATAAGTGAAACCACCCGATACTTTTCTTTTTCCTACTGGCTGCTTTCATTGAGCATAATTCCTTCTAGCTCCATCCACATTGCTGTGAATGGCATGAGTTTATCTTTTTTGATTGCTGAGTAATATTCCATTGTGTATACATACCACACTTACAGCAGGAATATAGGGGAAACAAATAAGACATCAACGTAAAAAAATAGCATTACAAAACACACAAACAAAAACAGGTAATTACAAACCAGAGACATCCTGCAGGGGAGGAGGAGGGAGAGGGATCCGAGGGAAGGAGGGAAGAGCACAGGGACTGTGGTGATGATGCATGGGTGCATTGGTGAAGGAAATTCTATGGGGACTACACCTGTGGGAGGAAAGCAAATATTGTTAAAAAAGAGCAATAATGTAAAAAATAAATAATTTAAAATAAATAAGATTCACTTTCCTTCCAGCCCCCCCAAAAAAAGACTATAAATCATATGAGCTATCTGATCTAGGAATACTAACAAGACCTATCTGTTCAAATTCTACTGTATCCCATTGTCTCTGCAAAGAATAGCAAATATCTGTTTACCCAACATTTCTCTCTTCCCATTTTCCTGTAAACTGCCTTCCTTTACTTTGAATTTAGAAATACCTACCTGTTTCCCTCTCTGAAGATGGTATCTAAACGCCAATCACCTGATTTTCAGGAAGCCCCATGATTTTGCTGGAGTGACAACAAGGCATTATTTTTTCATGTTGTAACAGTGTGAAATCCATAGAAAGTGGAAGTTCCAGGTTCCCTGTTCCACCCAAGTAAGGGTTGAGCTGAGCAGGGACGAGAAGCTGAAGAAGATTAGAAGGACACTAGATGGAAGGAGAGTATTGGAAGAAGCACATGAAGCAGGGAGACATGTGAAGAAGAAGCTGTGTTTGCTTCCTGTCTTGTCATTACACCAGGGACTTGGGCGGGGGGTGGGGAAATGGGAAGAGACACTTGAAAGAGATAGACACATGGGTGACAAACCTGTGGGAGGATAACAATGACAGACTTTATTTTGACTTCTATTTTGATTTGTCTGGCCCCTTTTGCCTATAGGTCCCCATCAGAAGGTGACTTGGACTTGTGGCAAGTTGCCGAGGCTTGGTAGAACCCTGTTTGGGTTGGCATTTATCAAGAGGGATGGGTAACTCTGGGTGTTTAATTGGGAATTATTTTAAACTGTATTCTTTATCTTCTCTCTATTTTGCTCTACTTGTATTAAAGTTATTTTCTATTGAAGTTTCACACACTAGGGGTATGTTTATCTTTATGGCATAGAGCAGGCAGGTTTGAAGGTTCCAGGGTGCCCTCACCCTGCCCACTAACAATGTCAATATGCCCTATGTCACTTTAATTATTAGATGGATCACAGAACTTAAAAGAGAAGGAATATTTTCCTTCCTTATATGAGTTTCATTAAAATCAACATAGTATTGGGGCCTCCCCGGTGGCGCAGCGGTTGAGCACTGGGTTGCGAAGCTGACCACAGTCTCTGCAGCGCTGGTTCAATC
Organism: Talpa occidentalis; assembly: GCF_014898055.3. Classification (NCBI taxonomy): domain Eukaryota; kingdom Metazoa; phylum Chordata; class Mammalia; order Eulipotyphla; family Talpidae; genus Talpa; species Talpa occidentalis. The sequence goes on along the minus strand of NW_023604385.1, from coordinate 129 downwards.
CCCGGCTGCTCCCCGGCCACCTGAGGAGGGTCCCACATGGTGCGCAGACCTCTCCTGCTGCCCGCTGCTCCCTCAGCAGTGTACCTCGGTCCCTCTGCCTGCTCTGCTCCCTGCTCTGGCTCTGGTGAA
>NW_023604384.1:0-2840 GCF_014898055.3 Talpa occidentalis | reverse complement strand
ACAAGAATCATAAATGAAAGAGAGAAATCACAACGGACACAGCAGAAATCAAAAGAATAATCAGTAACTACTATGAACAGTTATATGGAAACAAGTTCAACAATCTAGAGGAGATGGACAAATTCCTACAACTCTACAATCACCCAAAGCTAGATAAAGAAGAAATAGAACACCTAAACAGACCAATTACAAGCAGCGAAATTGAAATGGTAATTAAAAACCTCCCCAAAACAAAAGCCCAGGACCTGATGGATTTACAATGAAATTCTACCAAACATTCAGAGACGAATTAGTGCCTATCCTTCACAACTCTCCAAAAATTGAGAAGGAAGGGACAATACCAAACACGTTCTATGAAGCCAATATTTACACTAATACCAAAACCGAATAAGGACAACACAAAAAAGGAAAACTATAGCCAATCTCCCTAATGAACACTGATGCAAAAATCCTCAATAAAATTTTAGCTATCAGAATCCAACAATGTATCCATAAGATAATTCACCACGACCAAGTTGGATTCATTCCAGGGCACAAGGATGGTTTAACATCCGAAAATCAATCAACGTTATCCCACACATCAACAAAAAGAAATATAAAAACCATATGATAATATCAATAGATGCTGAGAAAGCTTTCGACAAAGTGCAACACCCATTCATGATAAAGCCCTTGAAATTCTTGGGATACAAGGAACATACCTCACATCATAAAGGCCATCTATGACAAGCCAACAGCCAGTATCATTCTCAAGTGTGAAAAGCTGAAAGCAATTCCATTAAGATCTGGAACAAGACAAGGATGTCCACTCTCACCACTGCTTTTCAATATAATACTGGAAAGTCCTAGCCAGAGCAATAGACAAGAGAAAGACATCCAAGGAATCCAAATAGGAAAAGAAGAAGTCAAACTATCACTATTTGCAGATGATATGATAATATACATAGAGAAACCCCAAAACTCCACAGAAAAAACTAATTCAACTCATCAATCAATTCAGTAAGTGGCAGGATACAAAATCAACACGCAAAGTCAGTAGCCTTCCTATACACAAACAATAAATCTGAAGAAGAAGAAATCAAAAAAACCACCCCTTTATTATCGAAACAAAAAAAATCAAATATTTGGGAATAAATCTAACAAAAGAGGTAAAGGACCTATACAAAGAAAACTATAAAACACTGTTAAAAGAAATAGAAGAAGACACAAAGAAATGGAAAGACATCCCCTGCTCATGGATTGGAAGAATAAACATTATTAAAATGGCCATCCTACCAAAAGCAATATACAGATTCAATGCTATTCCAATCAAAATCTCAATGGCATTCTTCAAAGAAATAGAACAATTATTGATGAAATTCATATGGAATCACCAAAAACCCCGAATAGCCAAAGCTCTACTGAAAAAAAAGAAGGAAATGGAGGCATCACACTCCCAGACTTCAAACTATACTACAAAGCCATAATCATCAAAACTGCATGGTATTGGAACAAGAACAGACATACAGACCAATGGAATCGAATAGAAAATCCAGAAATAAACCCACAGATTTATGGTCAACTAATCTTTGACAAAGGAGCAAAGACTATGCATTGGAGCAAAGAAAGTTTGTTCAATAAATGGTGCTGGGAAAACTGGGTCGCTACATGCAAAAGAATGAAGCTTGACCACTACCTCACACCATACACAAAAATCAACTCAAAATGGATTAAAGAACTAGACATAAGACCTGAAACCATAAAATACATAGAAGGAAATATAGGCGAAACACTACGGGATTTGCACATCAAAGACATCTTTACAGACACATCACCCAAAGCAGTGATAGTGAAGAGAAAGATAAACAGCTGGGACTACATCAAATTAAAGAGCTTCTGCACAGCAAAAGAGACAATAAAAAAACAAAGAGAAACCCACCAACTGGGAGAACATTTTTGCACCCAACACTAATGATAAAGGACTGATCACAAAATCTGCAAAGAGCTGATGAGACTCAGCAACAACAAAGAAAATAATCCAGTCAAAAAATGGGCAGAAGAGCTAAAAGAAACTTCTCTGAAGAGGAAATGCAAATGGCCAACAACATATGAAAAAATGTTCAACATCACTTGTAATCAGGGAAATGCAAATCAAAACTACCATGAGATACCATCTCACACCAGTGAGAATGGCACATATTAAAAAAACTAGCAACAACAAATGTTGGCGAGGATGTGGAGAAAAAGGAACTCTCTGCACTGGTGGTGGGAGTGCAAACTGGTCCAACCACTATGGAGAGCTGTGTGGAGATTTCTGACCTACTAAACATAGAGCTTCCATATGATCCAGCATTCCACTCCTAGGTATTTACCCAAAGGACACAGAAACATCAATTCCAAAGAGCACCTGCACCCTATGTTTATAGCAGCACTGTTTACAATAGCTAAGCTTTGGAAACAACCCAAATGCCCAAAAATAGATGACTGGATCAAGAAGATGTGGTACATATATACCATGGAATATTACTCAGCATTCAAAAAAAGTAAACACATGCAATTTGCAGCAACATGGATGGCACTGGAAGGGATCATGCTCAGCGAAATAAGCCAAAAAGAAAAAGAAAAATACCGGATGGTCTCACTCATAGCAGGAATCTAGAAAACTTAAATAAGGGACCAGGAAAATGAATATAAGAAAGTGAAAATCAAATCAACAAAAAACTATGAACCAGAGACACTTTTTGGGGGTGGGGGGGGCGGGAGGGGAAGGATTGGGGTCAGAATGGGGCGTTTGCAATTGTATGGGGGAATATAAAAATAAAATTTATATTTAAAAAAAAAAAAAAAGAAAAGAAAAAAAT
>NW_023604383.1:0-2842 GCF_014898055.3 Talpa occidentalis | reverse complement strand
AGGTGGTATCTCAGTGTGGTTTGATTTGCATTTCATTGATGATAAAGAATGTTGAAATTTTTCCATATGCCTGTTGGTGATTTTCATTTCCTCTTTGGAGAAATGTCTTTTAACTTCTCTGCCCATTTCTTGACTGGATTGTTTACTTTGTCTTTGTTGAGTCATGTGAGTTCTTTGTATATCTTTGTGATAAATCCCTTAACAGTTGTATGGAGTGCAAATTTTTACCTAATCAGTGGGGTGTCTCTCTTTTGGTTAATGTCTCTTTTGCTGTGCAGAAGCTTTTCAGTTTGATGTAATTGCAGCTATTTATTTTTAACTTGACTTTCTTTGCTTTGGGTGATGAGTCTTTAAAAATTTTATTGTGATATATGTCTTATAGTGTTTTGCCTATATTTTCTTCTATATATTTTATGGTTTCAGGTCTTATGTCCAGTTCTTTTGTCCATTTTGAGTTGATTTTTGTGCATGGCAAGAGGTAGTGGTCTAGTTTCATTTGTTTGCATGTGGTGGTCCAGTTCTCCCAGCATCATTTATTGAACAAACTGTCAGTGTTCCATTGCATATTCGTTGCTCCTTTGTCAAAGATCAGTTGTCCATGTAAGTGTGGTTTTTATTTCTGGGCTCTCTATTTGGTTCCATTTGTCTGTGTGTCTGTTTTTGTTCCAATACCAAACTGTTTTAATTATTATGGCTTTTGTAGTATAGCGTGACATTTGGAAGTATAATACCTCCTTTCTCCTTTGTTTTCATCAGTAGGGCTTTGGCTATTCGTGGTTTTTTGTGGTTCCATATGAATTTCATCAGTATTTGTTCCATTTCTTTGAAGAATGTCATTGAGATTTTTATTGGAATAGCATTGAATCTGTATATTGCTTTTGGTAGGATGACCATTTTATAATGTTAATTCTTCCAATCCATGAGCAGGAAATGTCTTTCCATTTCTTTGTGTCTTCTTCTATTTCTTAACAGTGTTTCATAATTTTCTTTGTGTAGGTCTTTCACCTCTTTTGTTAGGTTTATTCCCAAGTATTTGATTTTTTTTGTTTCAATTATAAAAAGGATGGTTTCTTGATTTCTTCTTCTTCAGATTGATTGTGTATCGGAAGGCTACTGATTTTTTGTTGTGATTTTGTATCCTGCTATTTTACTGAACTGGTTGATTATTTGAGTAGTTTTTCTGTGGAGTTTTTTAGGGTTCTCCATGGATGTTATCATATCATCTGCAGATAGTGATAGTTTTACTTCTTTTTCCCGATATGGATTCCTTGTATGTCTTCTCTTGTCTTATTGCCCTGGCTAGGACCTCCAGTGTATATTGAAGAGCAGTTGTGGTGAGAGAGGACTTGCTTGTTTGTTCCTGATCTTAAAGGAAAGGCCTTCAGCATTTGCCATTGAGAATAATATTGGCGGTTTTTGTTGTATATATGGCTTTTATCATGTTAAGATATGTTCCTTCTATCCCGAGAATTTCAAGGGCCTTCAATATAAATGGATATTGGACTTTGTCGAATGCTTCTCAGCATCTATTGATATGATCATATGGTTTTTATTTTTCTTTTTGTTGATGTGTTGGATTGCACTGATCGATTTTCAATGTTGAACCATCCTTGTGCCCCTGGGATGAATCTCACTTGATCGTGGTGAACTATCCCTTTGATGCATTGTTGGATTCTGTTGGCAAGGATTTTGTTGAGGATTTTTGCATCAGTGTTTGGGGAGATGGGCCTGTAATTTTCTTTTTTTTTGCTGTCTTTGTTGATTTTTATTAAGTGTTAATGTTGGCTTCGTAGGACGTATTGGTAGTATTCCTTCTTTTTCAATTTTTTGAAAGAGTTTGTGTAGGATAGGCACTAATTCACTGCTGAACGTTTGGTAGAATTCATTTTGAAGCCGTCTGGGCCTGGGCTTTTGTTTTTGGGAGTGCTTTGATTACTGCCTCACTTTTGCTGCTTGTAATTGGTCTGTTTAGGTGTTCCATTTCTTCTTTGTCCAGCTTTGGATGGTTATATCATTCTAGGAATTTGTCCATCTCTTCTAGGTTGTTGAATTTGTTTGCATGTAAGTGTTCATAGTAATCTCTGATTATTCTTTTCCACACAAGCTTACCGGCTGGCCTTGGGCTATTTGTAGGTCTCTCCATGGAGTCCTTATCTTCTTCTAATGGTGCCCAGAGCCGTTCTCTCACCTCCGTGGCAATTCCCACAGGGTTCTCCACAGTTCCCCTTAGCACGGTGCCTGCAACAGTTCCTTTTGACTCACAGTCCCGCTTGATCTGTAGTTTGTTCTCATTGTTGTTGTTTCTTTCTGTTGGCCAGAGCGTACCAGCTTGTGGGTGGGGAGGGTAGCAGGGTCCTGGGTACAGTCAGAAGTGCGGGAGGGTGAGAGAATTCACCAGAGCCAGAGCGGGGAGCAGAGCAGGCAGAAGGACCGAAGTACACTGCTGAGGGAGCAGCGGGCGGCAGGAGAGGTCTGCGCGCCATGTGGGACCCTCCTCCGGTGGCCGGGGAGCAGACGGGGATCGAACCAGCGTGGCAGAGGCCACGGGCAGCTTCGCAACCCAGCGCTCAACTGCTGCGCCACCGGAAAGCCCGAGTTTATCATTTTAGATTGCTTAAAGTATCCATTATGTATATATACCACATCACCTTGGTCCAGTCTTTTTTGGCATTTAAGTTGTTTCCATACCTTACCTATTGTAAACAGTACTGCAATAAACATCAGAGTGTAGGTTTCCTTTCAAATAAATGTTTTTGTGTCCTTAGGTTCCATTATTGTGTGTTTTTTTTTTTTAAGATTTGTTTATGCACACAAGAGCTGGGGTACAGGCCAGATGTGTGGG
>NW_023604382.1:0-2845 GCF_014898055.3 Talpa occidentalis | reverse complement strand
AGCTAATATTTGACTTGCAGTTGTGCATGGGAAGCACCCAAATGCACTCCATATACAGTGTTATTCCTTTGTTAATAATGTCTCAGAGGGCAAATAACACTGATCCCTTGTTTTAAATTCAAAGTCATGCTCTTTCCAGGTCTTTTTTTTTTTTTTTTTTTTTGAAAAGTCACACAGTAAACTATAGGTATTCCAGTTTTATTTTTTATTTTTATTTTGTTTTTAAAGATTTATTTATTTATACAAGCACTGGGTACAGTCAGAAGCGCGGAGGGTGAGAGAGAATTCACCAGAGCCAGAGCCAGAGCAGGGAGCAGAGCAGGCAGAAGGACCCAAGTACACTGCTGAGGGAGCAGCGGGTGGCAGGAGAGGTCTGCAGGACCCTCCTCCGGTGGCCGGGGAGCAGCCAGGGATCAAACTGGCTCTGCAGAGCCTGCGGGCAGCTTCGCACCCAGCGCTCAACCACTGCACCACCAGGGAGGCCTTCCTTCTAGGTCTTAACTCTGCTGCCCTAAAAAAGTTATGTAACATTCTTTTTTTTTTTTTTTTTTTTTTTTTTTTTTTTTTTTTTTTTTTAAATATTAAATTTATTTTTATATTCCCCATACAATTGCAAACGCCCCATTCTGACCCCAATCCTTCCCTCCCGCCCCCCCACCCCAAAAGTGTCTCTGGTTTCATAGTTTTTTTGTTGATTTTGATTTTCACTTTCTTATATTCATTTTCCTGGTCCCTTATTTAAGTTTTCTAGATTCCTGCTATGAGTGAGACCATCCGGTATTTTTCTTTTTCTTTTTGGCTTATTCGCTGAGCATGATCCCTTCCAGCGCCATCCATGTTGCTGCAAATTGCATGTGTTTATCTTTTTGAATGCTGAGTAATATTCCATGGTATATATGTACCACATCTTCTTGATCCAGTCATCTATTTTTGGGCATTTGGGTTGTTTCAAAGCTTAGCTATTGTAAACAGTGCTGCTATAAACATAGGAGTGCAGGTGCTCTTTGGAATGATGTTCTGTGTCCTTTGGGTAATACCTAGGAGTGGAATTGCTGGATCATATGGAAGCTCTATGTTTAGTAGGTCCAGAAATCTCCACACAGCTCTCCATAGTGGTTGGACCAGTTTGCACTCCCACCAACAGTGCACAAGAGTTCCTTTTTCTCCACATCCTCGCCAACATTTGCTGTTGCTAGTTTTTTAATATGTGCCATTCTCACTGGTGTGAGATGGTATCTCATGGTAGTTTTGATTTGCATTTCCCTGATTACAAGTGATGTTGAACATTTTTTCATATGTCTGTTGGCCATTTCATTTCCTCTTCAGAGAAGTTTCTTTTTAGCTCTTCTGCCCATTTTTGACTGGATTATTTTCTTTGTTGTTGCTGAGTCTCATCAGCTCTTTGCAGATTTTTGTGATCAGTCCTTTATATCATAGTGTTGGGTGCAAAAATGTTCTCCCAGTTGGTGGGGTTTCTCTTTGTTTTTGTTATTGTCTCTTTTGCTGTGCAGAAGCTCTTTAATTTGATGTAGTCCCAGCTGTTTATCTTTTCTTCACTATCACTGCTTTGGGTGATGTGTCTGTAAAGATGTCTTTGATGTGCAAATCCCGTAGTGTTCGCCTATATTTCCTTCTATGTATTTTATGGTTTCAGGTCTTATGTCTAGTTCTTTAATCCATTTTGAGTTGATTTTTGTGTATGGTGTGAGGTAGTGGTCAAGCTTCATTCTTTTGCATGTAGCGACCCAGTTTTCCCAGCACCATTTATTGAACAAACTTTCTTTGCTCCAATGCATAGTCTTTGCTCCTTTGTCAAAGATTAGTGACCATACATCTGTGGGTTTATTTCTGGATTTCTATTCGATTCCATTGGTCTGTATGTCTGTTCTTGTTCCAATACCATGCAGTTTTGATGATTATGGCTTTGTAGTATAGTTTGAAGTCTGGGAGTGTGATGCCTCCATTTCCTTCTTTTTTTTCAGTAGAGCTTTGGCTATTCGGGGTTTTGGTGATTCCATATGAATTTCATCAATAATTGTTCTATTTCTTTGAAGAATGCCATTGAGATTTGATTGGAATAGCATTGAATCTGTATATTGCTTTTTGGTAGGATGGCCATTTTAATAATGTTTATTCTCCAATCCATGAGCAGGGGATGTCTTTCCATTTCTTTGTGTCTTCTTCTATTTCTTTTAACAGTGTTTTATAGTTTTCTTTGTATAGGTCCTTTACCTCTTTTGTTAGATTTATTCCCAAATATTTGATTTTTTTTGTTTCGATAATAAAAGGTGGTTTTTTTGATTTCTTCTTCTTCAGATTTATTGTTTGTGGTATAGGAAGGCCACTGACTTTTGCGTGTTGATTTTGTATCCTGCCACTTTACTGAATTGATTGATGAGTTGAATTAGTTTTTCTGTGGAGATTTTGGGTTCTCTATGATATTATCATATCATCTGCAAATAGTGCTAGTTTGACTTCTTCTTCCTATTTGGATTCCTTGGATGTCTTTCTCTTGTCTTATTGCTCTGGCTAGGACTTCCAGTATTATATTGAAAAGCAGTTGTGAGAGTGGACATCTTGTCTTGTTCCAGATCTTAATGGAATTGCTTTCAGCTTTTCACCATTGAGAATGATACTGGCTGTTGGCTGTCATAGATGGCCTTTATGATGTTGAGATGTTCCTTGTATCCCAAGAATTCAAGGGCTTTATCATGAATGGGTGTTGCACTTTGTCGAAAGCTTTCTCAGCATCTATTGATATTATCATATGGTTTTTATATTCTTTTTGTGATGTGTTGGATAACGTTGATTGATTTTCGGATGTTAAACCATCCTTGTGCCCCTG
>NW_023604381.1:0-2858 GCF_014898055.3 Talpa occidentalis | reverse complement strand
TGAAGTTCTGATAGAAGGGACATTTTGATGTTACGTAAAAAAATCTTTTGATTCAGCTGAGTGATTTATAGTGCATCCTAACTCAGGGTTACCTGGATATCATTTTCATCTTCCCTTGATGTGACAGTCTCATGTGAAACAGAATTTTCACATTGTGCCACAATAAAAAACGGTAGAATTAGACTTGATTTTGCAGTAAGAGTATCCATTCAACAATATTATTTCTGATAGTAGATATATATAATAATAAAGCAGAAACCAATAACTCATCTAAATATCTGGTTATGACAAATGTAATTTTATAAAAGCTTCTCATTCAAATGTCTCTTTTATTCTTTTGAAAATAATATGTAACAGTGAGAAAATGTTTAAAGGAAAAAAGAGCTTCCCTAATAGATAAAGTTACTATTACTTTGTATACATCTTTTCATCTTTCTTTCCTCAGTGTCTATGCACAAAATTTATTTTATAAGATAGATAACTAGTCAAAAATTGCAACTAACTTGGATGTCTTTCAATAAGTGAATATTTAACAATTTGACACATCCATGCCATGAAATATTACTCAGCAATAAAAAGGGACAGACAATACACATGGCAAGATGAATTATCAGAGAGCCCTCTTCTTTGGTATATGACTAATCTGCCCTTTCGACATTTTCCTTGGCCCTTATTTGAAATGCTATATTTATCAAATAATAAATTCTTATCTTTTTCTGGAATCTATTTCTGGACTGTGTTCCATTAATCTATCAATACTGGCATGGCAATATTTGAATTATGGTAACAATTATTCATTTAAAAGTATTCATTAATACTTTTATACTTAGTAAAAGTTCAACATTGATTATCGTAGCAATTCCTTTATAACATTAAAGAAATTATCTGGATAGGATCCAGGGTTATTCATTACATTTATTTTCCAAGTTTTTATGTCTTTTTTAATATTGAATTGCTCCTCAGGCTTTCTTCGTCATTCATGATATTGACATTTTTTTAAAGTAACAGGCCAGTTATTTTGCAGGATGTCAGTCAATTTGGGTCTGTCTGATGTTTTCTCATGCTTAGTAATTTGGGCAGTAATACTATAGAAATGTTGATGTGTTTTTTCAATACATTCCATCAGGAAGAACATGATGTTAGCTTGCCCCATCATGGGTTAGGGTTTCTTTCTCCCCATTTTGTTTGCCTCTGTGTTATATCTTAGACACTTTCCTCAAACATGTTTGGATGACCAGGCTGTCCATTTATGTTTCAGAATAAAGTTCTAAAAATAAGGTCCCATTTGTGGTTTTAACTTTGATCCCTTAGTTAAAATGGAATCTGCCTAATACACCACTGTTATTATTTTTCCTTTCATAACTGATGAATAATATATGGGGAACTTCCTGATTGTACCATTACGTTCTTAAATTACTTTCACCTACTAGTTTTAGGATTCTTTAATGATTCTTATCTGAATTGTCTGTTAACATTTTTAAATGATCTGAGTCAATTGTTTCAGTTACTTTTAAGTGATCTGATTTTTTTCCTGCAAGCTTTAAGATGCTCTATTTTTAGTGTACATAATTTTATGATTTTTACACTAGAATTTAATGAAACTGGTATAGTTCAAAAATCATATTGAAATAGTGCTATAAAGAATCAAAGCATAGTGGTCTTGCTTTGATTTGACCATAGTGGTCTTGCTTTGACCTATCCTCAAGGTAGAGGAAAGGTCATTATCTATGGGTTCTCACCCATGTGAACAATTGCAAGACCACTTAGGCTCAGGGAACAACAGCGGGTTTTGTTTAACAGATAGGGGGAATGAAGAGTTTCTAAGGAAGGACACAAGTGGCTAGCTATCTCACCCCAGAGAGTGTTCCTCACCTCAGAGCATGTTCTCACTGTCTAGAAGCCCTAAACAAAAGCCACTTGTGCAAGATTGTAATGCCCCATCAATGAGGGCCTGGTGCTCATGGCATATTGGCAAGCAGTGAGCCACGGTCCCACTCATTGTAGCAACTAGAGATAGTCATAGGTGGGACTGCTGACATGAAACCACAATATCCACAACAGTAGTCTGAAGGTTGTGTTGGACAGCATCAGGAGGTGGTGCCAGATGATCAGAAGCAGTGTACAGCCATCAGGGGTGATGATCCAGACACAGAGTGCCAGTCACCTGTCAACAGTACTGGAAAACACTGGTCAGTAGTGCCAGTTGCCACTAGTTGCCAGGAGGCAGTTTCAGGGAAACTAGTGTTAACAGCTCTTTGTGAGTTGTTGGACTATGCCAAAACCAAACAGCTCTTTGAGACACCAGGCTAAGGCCTATGGTGCTCTTTTCAGGCAATGTCAGAGGCAGGTCTGGAGGCAGATGCAGCAGCTGGGTCTTTGGCTTTTCTTCTTTCCTTGGAGGTTGGCTTCTGGATGCTGCTGCTTTCTTTGTAGTTTGGCTGCTGATCTTTTTTCTTTGTTCATAAACCACAAAAAGAATCTTTTCTAAGCTGACTTCTACCCTGCCTTATATCCTCTTTCAGGGCCCCACACCTTAAAAGCCTTATTGGACCATTTTTAATTCTAAGTGATTGGACCTTTAGCATGAATGAGTTCATTCTTGTTTTTCAATCTGAATAATTAAGTAATAAGCTGGGCTTGAACCTGATTGTTCACTTAGTTTGCACCTTACTGGTCCATTCTATGATCCAGGCACCAAATATGAAAGATGAAACTTGGTGCCCGCACCGTCTTGACTTGCTCTGACCTCAGGTCAGGCTCATGGGCTGGTGGGCTCCAAGAAGCCATATTCAGAGTCCACCTCAGTGGGGCCAGAGGCACTCTGTGCCCAGTTCCCCTTCAGCCTGTGTGTAACAATG
>NW_023604380.1:0-2859 GCF_014898055.3 Talpa occidentalis | reverse complement strand
ACTGATTTCAAATACTCCTATTCCCATTCCTGATATTAAATGTCAATTAAGTGACAAACCAATTCTAGGTGCTGGGAGAGGCATATACACATCAAGGGTCTGCGTAAAAAGCGGTCAACCTGGTGGAGTATAAACTTAGAACAAGAGAGTGTCTGAGAAGACAAGAAAGGCTGCAATGAGCAGGTGACTTTTGAACTAGGTGTTGATGGATTAAAAGGGTTTACCAGGAGGAAGGGAGATTCCAAACTGAGGGGAAATTGTGTATAATAGCATGGTGGTTTTACAAAATCATGTGGTGTATTTGGGAAATTTCATGAAACTTAGTGTGATTTTTTTTACCATAACTAAAAATTCTGCTTGGGAGTGATGTGTAACTGCTTATAAAAGTGTTGTAAATTACTCTAAAATTTCATAATAAACAATAGTAATCATTTCGGCTTGTAAATGAAGTTGTTGTGCTTGGAAATATCAAGATATTATAACATGGCAGTAAAATCAGAGGGAAAATAACTTGCTGCTAACTAGCTGTCTCATGCTAGGCCAGTAAAGTTTTACTTTGATTTTCGCTTCCTAGTCCAGGAAATAGAAAGTTTGATCTAGGATTTATTTTTCATCATTTTCTACTACTCTAGTCTCAAAGACTCTCAGAATGAAGGTAAAAAGAATTTCATTATGTATTTATGGAATATACCCTAGTAAACTTACAGGCAAATTAAAAAAAAGAGATAAGTATACATTCAACATAAATTTGAACAAAATTATTAGAACCTAAGAAGACAACAAAGTGGGAGTCTGGACTTTCAGATGACAATGGCTGGGGGAGGATGGGGCTTTGTGAGGAAAAGTGTAATTATAAGTCCAAACTGTACTGTTTGAAGAAGAGCTGCCAGATCATACAAAGCAATGGAAAAAAGAATACCACTATGCCCTTTCTATATCTAGTTCTTAAAAATACAAATGATGATTCCTGGAACTCTGATAAGCAGGTTCCAGTAGGCAGGTCAGTTGAGGTTCAGCCAGGAAGGCTTTTTACTTAACATTGCTGCAGCCTGGATTGAAGGAAAGAGGTTTAAACTCAGCTTAGGCTATAACACATAGAAAATAGATTCATGTGTTTTCTAGGAAGAAGCAGCTGTTATCAATAATAATTATTATAACTGTTGCCAATATTGCTATTGCAATTCTAAAAATTATGTATGAAAACTCATATTCACTTATGATAAATGTCATTTGTCCTTTACGCAAAGAAAGGTAATACTGCATTTTCAAATGATCAGATATTTAAAATTTTTGATTTGCCAATTTTTGCTTGTCAATTGTTTCTTCTGCTGTTGAAGTTGAGTCCCAAGCTTCTTCAAAGTGAAACTACAACTGAAATGAAAAGATACCCTACTGAATGAGAAAATATTTGCATATCATACATGAAATTAATATCTAATATTGACAAAGAACTCATATAACTCAACAAAAAGAAAACATGAACACAAGATCTAAATAGACACTTCTTCAAAGGAGACATGCAGATAGCCAAAGGGTAACTGAAAGGGTAGCCAAAGGGTAAATAAAAATTTCTAAGCAATACTTATCAGGGAAATGTAAATCAAAACAACCTCAGACCCATGAGACTGGCCTGTATTAGAAAGATGAGATACAACAAGTGTTGATGACGGGGTGGGAAAAAAAGAGCCTTTGTTGGTGGGAATGTAGACTTGTCCAGCCATATAGCAAAACAGTACAGAGATATCTCAAAATATTAAAAATAGATCTACCATATGATCCAGCAATTCCACGTCTAGGTATTTTGAAGAAAGCAAAAACACTATTCGAAGGAGTATATGTACTCCTATGCTCACTGCAGCACTATTTACAACAGCCAAGTTGTGGAAATAATCTAATGGCCCAACAGCAGAGGAGTGGATAAAAATAGGTGACATATATATACAATGGAAATCTACTCAGCTATAAAAAGAATGAAATCTTGCCTTTATATAACATGGGTGGAAGTGGGAAAGATTATACTAAGCAAAATAAGTCAGAAGGAGAAAGTAAAATGCTGGATTATTTCATTCAATGTAGAATATAAAGAAACAAAATAAGGGCCTCCCTGGTGGCGCGAGGGTTTAAGTCTCAGCACTATCAAGCTATTGGCAGCTACTGCAGCACGAGTTTGATCCCTGGCCAGGAAGCTGACCCACATGGCACAGCAGGCCTTTCCTGTCTCACCTGCTGCTCCTCTCAGCTGTGTCTCGGTTGATCTGTTCTGCTCCCCACTCTCTATCTAGTGAATCCTCTCACCACCGGCCCCCCTTGAACCTCTGGCCTAGACCCAGCTCTTGTATGCCTAAATAAAATAAAATAATACTTAAAAAAAGAACAAAACAAAGGAACAGATTAAACTAAACCTAGAAATCTAATGACAAATTGAAGCTACCAGAGGGTAGGAGGAGGGAGTGGGGAGCAAAGGGCATTCCAATTGACTATGGTAGAGAATCATGGGTGCTTTGGTAGTGTGTATGGTGTGGTAATATGCATCTGAAGAGATGTGTACCTATACCCCTATATCATAGCAGCGCTCTAAACCAATGTTACCGAATTAAAAAAAAAACAATTAATTTTTTTTGATTGGTCAAAATTAATTAGGAGGTGAGGTCTCTGAGGCAATAAAATATTCATGAAATGTGTGTCCAGCAATATGCTAGGTAGGTGGCAGGTATATAGAGTGAGGATAGGGAGGGTGTGGGGAGGGGCAGGATGAAAACAGATGCAGTCCTTGTTTTTTATACAGCCTAATGGGAGGAACACACCTCAAATACAAATGCCTTAATAAATACCATTAATATTAAAGGAAAAAAGTAACAT
>NW_023604379.1:0-2860 GCF_014898055.3 Talpa occidentalis | reverse complement strand
TTGATCTATCCATTGTGATAGTGGTGTGTTGAAAGTCTCCCACTACATATGTGTTTTCTTCTGATGTCTGTTTTCAGAGAGGACAAACAGTTGTCTGATATATTTTGGTGCTCTCGTTTGGTGAGTATATGTTAATGAGTGTTATTTTTTTGAAGTATTGTCCCCTTAATCATAATGTAGTGACATTGGGGTCTCTTTTTATTTTTTTGAGTTGAAGTCTGTTTTATCTGATATAAGTATAGCTGTTCCTGCTTTCTTTTTTGGCCCATTTGCTTGTAGGATTGTTTCCATCCTTTGACTTTGAGCCTATTTTTATCTTTTGTAGCTAATGTGTTTCCTGGAGACAGCAAAAGGTTGGGTTTTGTTTCTTAATCCAGCTGCAACTCGGTGTCTTTTTATTGAAGAGTTTAGTCCATTTACATTTAGAGTTAATATTGATATGTTAGCATCTGTATTTGCCATTATGTTTGTCTTTCCTTTGATTATTTATTTATTCTTTTAATACCTTTTTTTTTTGGTCTTCTTTCGTTGTATTCGTCCCTCTGAGGTTCTGCTTAGGATCCTTGTAGTATTTTTTGGAGTGGGGGTTTAGTCACAATGAAATTCCGGAGTTTCTCTTTGTCTGGGAAGGTCCATATTCTTTCTTCATGGAGGAAAGAGAGCTTTGCGGGATAGAGTATTCTTGGTTGGCCATCTGTTTCTTGGAGTCTGTTGACTATGTCCCCTCCACTCTCTCCTTGCCCGTAGTGTTTCTTCAGAGAAGTCTGATGTCAGCCTGATTGGTTCCTTTGAATGTTATCTGTTTCTTCCCTCTTGTCAGCTTCATTATTTTTTCCTTGTCCTGGATTCTTGGGAGCTTTACTATATGTGTCTTGCTGTGTTTTCCTTTCGTCGTGGAAGTTTGGTGTTCTCTTGCTTCTTGTATTATCAATTTTCAGCTCCTTCTTCTCATTTGGGAAGTTCTCTTCAATTATATCCATGAATATTTTCTCTGTTCCTACATCTCTCTCCTCTCCTTCTGGAATTCCTATAACTCTTATATTTCCTTTCCTCATGGAGTCAGATAGTTCCCGAAGTCTTTCTTCATTCCTTTTTCCTTCGTACTTCTCTTTCCTTTTCTGTTTTGGTTCTTTTTATTTCTGTGTCTTCAAGATTACTTATTCGTTCTTCCATTTCATCTATTCTGCTTTCATTGCTTTTCCCAGAGTTCTTTAGTTCCTCCATTAATTCTTTGATCTCCTGCATTTCTCTTACTTCCTCTTTAGGGACTCAATTTCCTTCTTCTGATCTATTCACTTTTTTAATCATGGCAATTTTAAATTCTCTTTCTGGAAGGCTCAGAAGTTCTTCCAAGTTGCGTCGTTGCAATCTGGGGAGTGGTTTTCTTTTGTGGTGTGCTTCTTTCCTGAGGAGTTTTTAGGTTGCGTGTGGTTCTTCTACTCCCTACTGTCTGTTTTCTAATTTGTCGTATGCGTTGGGACACTGTGTTGCTCGGACTGACTGACATCTTGGGTGAACTTCTCCGCTCCCCTCTGGCCCTCCAGGAGCCATCTCTGTCTTCTGGGGGAGCTTTCTGCTGGTTTTAGGCAGTTTTTTACTGAAGAAATGTCCCTGTTCTCAAATGGCGAAGCGGGATGCAGTCCCTGCGCCTCCGGTTTCAGGCACACTCTTCTGCGCACCCGGTCTGCCCCGGACGTGGGTGCCTGCTCCCTCTGTGGGCTCAGACTGCTGGTCGGAAGGGGCCTGGCGTGGAATAACTTCCCGGCTGGCCACTGGGTCCTCCAGAAACCTTCTGCCCTTTTCAAGCAGACTTAAGAGATGTCCTGTTTTATAGGGTGTTAGTGACTTTTTTTTTCCTGGTCGCTAGGTGGCGCCAGAGATCTCTCCTATTGTCCTTGGGGGGCTGTTTTTCGCCTCCCCCCACCCCGTGGGACAGAGAACAGAGCGGGAATGGTAGGGTACACCTCAACAGCTTTGGGGTGCTGTGTCTGCCTTGTGCCCACCGTCGTGGAGACCCACGCCCCGAATTTTCGTGCCCCGGGTCTCAGTTCAAAGCCCTCAGGTCCAGGACGCGGGCTGTAGCCCAGTTCAGTGGCGCGGGAATGGCGCCTTTTGCACCCGGCTCCTGTGCCTGGGCGCCTGGTTCCTGCTTACTCAGGGAGGGACCTTCACCTCAGTGAGGACCTCCGTGCGTCTCCCCGCAAAGCCTAGGTCGTCTCCCGCAAGCCTAGGTCGCAGGCGCGGGGACCTGGGCAGCCGCGATCCCGGTCTGCACTTGCTTTTCAAGCGCGCCAGGCGCGCCGCGTTTCCCGCGCAGGCTTACCGGCAGCCCGGGCTGTGTGCGCGTCTCCCGGGGTCTTTGTTCTTCTCTAATGGCGCCGGAGCCGTTCGCTCACCGCGCGGCGGATCCTGCAGGGTTCGCCTCAGCTCCCGTTCACGGGGTGTGGTGGCTGCAATAGTTCCTTTCCGCTCACAGTCCCGCTTGCTGCCTCGTTTGTTCTTGTTGGTTGTTTTGGTTTGTTGTTTCCTCCTCTCTGCGGGTCGGAGAGTGCCGCCTCTGTGGGCGGGGGAGGGGAGCAGGGTTCTGCGCTTCCCTCCCTTCTAGTCCTCTTTTATGGCCACTTTCTTCTTCGGGCAGTTCGCTGGCGTCACCCGTTTATCTTCCGTGTCCCAGTTCTCACTGGGACCTGCCGCTTTTCCTCCCTATTCACTTTTTTTAATGGGAGATCTTACTCGCAGCGTCTCCTCGCCGCCATGTTGCTCCGCCCCCTCTATCTGTGTTCCTGATGGCGATGGAGAAGAGCAAGGCCACGCCGGCCGCCCGCGCCAGCAAGAAGATCGTCCTGCCGGAGCCCAGGTA
>NW_023604377.1:0-2875 GCF_014898055.3 Talpa occidentalis | reverse complement strand
CAGGCTGAGACACTCCCAGCCTGTCTGGGGCTCTCCTGTCATGTTGGCTTCATGTCCACATGGGGACATTTTGGACTCCTTGAATTAGTGTTGGAAGGGTGTACCCTGGAGAAGCTCTGGACCTGTAGTAGACTTTATGTGAGTGAGAACTATAGTTTATGTGCTAAACTACTGAGATGTAGGTATTTCTATTGCAGCATAAACAAGTCTTTCTTGTCTAATATAATGCACTGATATGATTTATTTATCCATTCTCATGCATGTAGTAAATTTCCCAACATAAGAAAAAACTTATGCTTTGGAGCCAGGCATGGAGAGTGAAGTTACGGAGGGACAGAATCAGTCACAGTTCAATTCCATAGCAGACAGCCTCCTTATTCAAGTATTTCACTTTCTGGATCCTCAGTTAGTTTTTGAAAAATGGAATAATACCTACCTTATAGGGTTGTCTGGATATTATATGGGTAATGAATGTATGTTATTGTCTTAGTGAAATGCAATGTTTATAGTTTATGTTTTAAAAAATAGTGTTTTCTTTTCTTCTGAGAAATGAAATAAGAGAGATATAGAACAGACAAAATGCTTTTGTTTTATTAGATGAAGATACTCTGGTGCTTTGACTAAGCAAAACTCAAAGGAAATGGAGACAAAAACAAGTGAAGAAAAATCAGTTAGAGAAAATCCAAGTAAACCTCAGGGATGGTTAGAATTATCCATCTCTCCCTCTTATGATCCAGTTAATGCAGTATTAGGAAAAACACATGGGTCTTCAGGTCTTCAACAGGGTGATGATTTACCATCCTCCAAACTAGAACCAACCTGCAAGCTAAGAAATTCATTGTCACTTAGAATCTGACTGTCAGAGCTGTCTCCTTTCTGAGGTCCATCTAGTTAAAGCTGTTACTAGTCCAGTTTAGGTTATGCTCAGTCAGTGAGTCTGTCCTGGGTCAGCCAGTTCACAGTCATCAAGGATAAATTCTCACCTTCACGTCTCTGTACTTCTTCCATACCTCTCTGCTTTTCCCGGCCTGACATCCCCCCTGAGTTCTAGTGATGCTGTAAAGAGCGAGGCTTTCCAGACCATTGATTTTTTTTTTAATGGTTTACATTGTTTTATTGTTTCAAGTTATAATCAGAAACAAAGGGCTTATTATTCCAAATGTTTTGAAATTTTTAATGTCCGTAATACAGATTGTGTATTACATGTGTACTAAAATGTGCAAGAAAACTGGTATTTTTTATTTTTACATGCTACTAGAGAATCTGATTATCAGCTATATTAGTATCTTTTTTTTGTAATTATGTTAGAATTTTATTTTTTTAATAATAAATTTTATTTTTATATTCCCCATACAATTGCAACCCCCCCTTTCTGATCCCAATCCCTCCCCTCCCGCCCCCCACCCCCCCAAAAGTGTCTCTGTTTCATAGTTTTTTGTTGATTCTGATTTTCACTTTCTTATAGTTATTCATTTTCCTGGTCCCTTATTTAAGTTTTCTAGATTCCTGCTATGAGTGAGACCATCCGGTATTTTTCTTTTTCTTTCTGGCTTATTTCGCTGAGCATGATCCCTTCCAGCGCCATCCATGTTGCTGCAAATTGCATGTGTTTATCTTTTTTGAATGCTGAGTAATATTCCATGGTGTATATGTACCACATCTTCTTGATCCAGTCATCTATTTTTGGGCATTTGGGTTGTTTCCAAAGCTTAGCTATTGTAAACAGTGCTGCTATAAACATAGGGGTGCAGGTGTTCTTTGGAATTGATGTTTCTGTGTCCTTTGGGTAGATACCTAGGAGTGGAATTGCTAAAGTGAGTGTGTGTACGAATCACTTGGATTGTTTGTTAAGACACTGAAGGCTTGGTTTTTGGATCCAGCAGTTTTGACTGTGGTCTTAGAATTTGCATTTTTAACAAATTCTCTGGAGAGTCTTATGCTGCTGATCTGGGAAACTCAGAGAACCTCTTCTCAAGACCATCTCCTGATACTCAGGAAAGTTGGGAAAATTTAAAGCCCTGTTATATTAGACTGTCAGATTCTGCAGGGGCACCAGCAACTTGGATGTGCACTTCACCAGATTTTGTGGTCTAATGCCCGGGTGTCTGCCCTCATAACTCAGCAGTAATCCTAGCATCTGTTTTGGTCTATTTAAGTGACTAAACTCAACAATAGGAAGTGATGAATAAACCAGGGAGGAGAATGTGGTAGACTCCTTGAAATGGACTTCAGTATGGAAAGAAATGTGTTAGTGTGTTTTTCTCAGAACTATTGCTATAGGTTGATTGTGGGAGTGGCCTTTTTCAGGAGAGGAGAGAAGGCAATCCTGGGTACCCTATGGGAAATTTCCAACTCTAATTTCTTTTACTGTAATGAAGACTGATGGGTAATAATATCAGCTTTTAGCTCAAGGTCCTTCATGGTCCTGTAGGAACCTTTTCCTACTAAGACACATTTGGTCTGTGAGGAGAGGCCTACTTGTTCGCAGGATGCCAAATTCAGGCTGGCCTCACAGCATCTGATTCCCCATCCACTCAGCTGGCTGAAAGAATCTGCATGCCCTTCTTCTTTCCCAAGGTCCAGCAAGAAATAGCCAGGGCTGATGGCTATCCCTAGTTATAGACTTTCAGGACTGGCTCTGTAGAAGAATGTGATTCAATTGAAACAAACATAGCCTGTCACTCTGAGATAGTTAAAGGGGACAATAATAATCTTTATATTCAACCCTGGAGTTTATTTTTTTAAGATTTATTTTATCTATTTGTGCACACAAGAGGTGAGGTGTAGGCTAGAGGTGCAGGGGGCTGAGAGGATTCACCAGAGACAAAGTGGGGAGCAGAAGAGGCAGATCTACTGAAATACACTGCTGGGGGGA
>NW_023604374.1:0-33565 GCF_014898055.3 Talpa occidentalis | reverse complement strand
GAACATCAGCCAAGATAATGACCAGAACCTTCGCCATGGGCTACTGCAGCCACCCACCCCACCCGTCCCCAGGTACCGAAATACCACAGCCTGGGACTCTTGACCCATGATTGCCACTGTGGACATCTTCCTAATTGTGTCTGTGTTTCTGTGTCAACTCCCCTCAAGCAAGATTCAAGGTCCTGCAGGAAGATGGCAAGAACCCAAGTCACTCTCAGATGTTACAGCTTTAGGGCTCGAAGAATAAATGGCCCCTGCATGTAGGCAGGAGGAAAAGATTTTCCCCTAGTAAAGAGTCATACAAAGGGAATTTTTCCAAAATTGGGAGAGATTTTTGAGACTGGGCATGTAATGAACAACACATGCCAGGATGCACCTGCTATGAATCGAGTCCTCCGGGAGCAGAGGCTTGGAGGGAGGTAGGCTGCATCCTTCTATCGGGGGTACTATGTGGGAAAGACAGAAGAGGAAGGTAGCAGAATGGGTCAGGGAAGTCTTCTGGCAGCCACCTTGCTAGTAGGGGTGTCTCGTGTTGGGCAATAAGGGACATCCCTGAACACCAGTGGTCACCATTGCGGGCTGCTTTCTTGGAAGAATGTGCCTCTGCTCCCAGCTGAAGGTGCTGCCTCTGGAAGCTGTCCCCCATTGTGCTCCTTGCAGCTGAATGCCAAGTCACCCTGAAGGGATATCTAAGAGGAACACCCATGCCCTCCAGACACCAGCTACAAACATCCATCGTCCCGCCTCCATACACTCCTTTCACAAACGCTGCATGACAGAGCTGCCCATACCTGTGCAAGTGCACAATCGAACATTTTTAGCTGTTGAAAAACTTATCTCTGGTGACCTTACGTATAAGTGTAACACACAAAGCAGGAGAGAGAATTTCTGGCCCTTCTCTCTGGGGAGCATAAGGAAGTACTAAATCATCAAAAAGACTTCCCTGTCATCAATGAGGAAAAGCACCAGACTGTTGTGGAAATCCTGAGGGCCAAGGTAGCACAGACATTCAACACACATGCCTGCTCTAACTGAGGCGCCATGGAGGCTCCTGATGCTGTAAGTGACCAGGGCAGACACACTCGCTGACCCATCTCTGCACAGAACCCCAGGGTGGCCAGACTCAAGGCTGTCATGTTGAAGAGAAGCCCAAGGGATTTGGGTTCACAGCAGATGGTCTGCAACAGGTTTGAAAGAGCTGATATCCCTTTTATTTCCTGAAAGTTGTTTATTTCACTGGAGTAAATGCTCTCGTCTTTTACTGTCCCTGGCAGGAGGAAACAAACAAGACACGGGCAAGAGAGGACATTGTGTGTATTTTCTAATGGGCCTTTATTTTTCTTTTGGCCTCTTAAAAGTTTTATGGAGATGTAAGTCACCTATCATAAAACCTACCCACTTAAAATGTGCCATGAAATAGGTTTTGATGTACTAGCAGGTGCAGCCATTACTGTCACCACATTTAGAACATCATCACCTCAAAAATAAACATCATGGCCTCCCCTGGTGGCGCAGGCGGTTGAGCGCTGCGCTCTGAAGCTGTACGCAGCCTCTGCAGTGCCGGTTTGATCCCCGCCGGCCTTGGAGCAACCCACATGGCGAGCAGACCTCTCCTGTCTCGCCCCGCTGCTCCCTCAGCAGTGTATTTCGTCAGTCTGCCTATTCTGTTCCCCACTTTGTCTCTGGTGAATCCTCTCACCCTCCCGCACATCTGGCCTGTACCCCGGTTCTTATATAAATAAATAAATCTTAAAAAAACAAAAAACAAAACAAAAACAAAAAAATAAACATCATAGGGCCTCCCTGGTGGTGCAAGGGATTAAGGACAGCACTATGAAGCTATCCACAACCACTGCAGTACGAGTTTGAGCCCCAGCCAGGGAGCTAACCATATGGTGCAGCAGACCTCTCCTGTCTGGCCTGCTGCTCCCCTCAGCAGTGTATTTCAGTAGATCTACCTGTTTTGCTCCCCACTCTGTCTCTGGTGAATCCTCTCACCCCTCAACCTCTGGCCTACACCCCAGTCCTTGTATGCATAAAGAAATAAATCTTTAAAATAAACAAACATCATACCTTTGAGGTATCATCCCTTATCAGTTACCCCCTTCCCTACCCTAAGCAACCTCAAATCTACTTTGTGTCTAGACGCACTCTCCATTGCTGATTTTGCATGAATGCAAACATGTGACTGACTTCTTCCACCCCACATATTTTCAAGATTTGAGCTGGCGGTATTACGTGGACCTTCATTCCCTTCAATGGCTGGATAAAATTTCATTGTATGGACACACACCTTTTGCTTACCCATTCATCTGTGGAATCTGTCCCAGGGATTTAAAAAGTTCATAGTTCATAGCTGGTATTTGTCCTAGGGACCAGAACAAAACTATCACAAACTGGGTGGTTTGCAAACAGGAACAGAGGTGTGACACATGACTCAGCTCCATGCAGATCAAGATGGAAGGGCTGCTGTTGACAGGCAGAACCGTGTTGCTTAAAAGCAGCTTAGCAAGTAGACAGATGTGTTGAACACTCACCCATGGATAACTATAGAATAGAGACTTTGCATTCTTTGTTCCATTCATGGTGATGGCAAAGGTGAATTTTGAGAAGGTGTCAAATATCACTGACTCTTTGAGAACCTTGCACCACTGCCCCATGGAGAGTCAACACAGAATTCAATGGCATTATTTAAAGTTGCTTTTCTATCAACCAGTTCCAGCCTGAAATCTGGCACAATAACTAGATGGGCCACTCTTTAGACACCTTTGTCCACTGTGCTTTAATTTTAATAAAAACTCCATTCTTTGACTATTTACTAATTGTATGTCCATTTGTGATGCTTTCTTACTTATAGGAGGCAATGGTGGGCTTAAGTCTGCCAAAAATTTACCTCTGCAACCAAGCAAATCTTCCTGAATGTGAAGCAAACTACTTTCCCCTTGTTCATATACTAACAAAACTTTTGAAGGAATTATTCAAAAACTGAGCTTTAAATTCTTACACGTTCCATGATGTACTGTTTCAATGATTAAATTTGACCCTTTTGAGAGAACACAGATGGATAAGTGCCTGGGAATCAGAGAAGGGTGAGTTGCAAAAAAAAGGCATGAAGGAGTCTGTCAAAAAGCTGTTCTACATATTGATGATGGTGGTGATGGGTATGGTCAAATGTCGGTTTTAGGGCCTCCCCGGTGGCGCAGCGGTTGAGCGCTGGCTTGCGAAGCTGCCCGCAGCCTCTGTGGCGCCGGTTCGATCCCCGGCTGCTCCCCGGCCACCGGAGGAGGGTCCCACATGGCACGCAGACCTCTCCTGCCGCCCGCTGCTCCCCTCAGCAGTGTACTTCGGTCCTTCTGCCTGCTCTGCTCCCCGCTCTGGCTCTGGTGAATTCTCTCACCCTCCCGCGCTTCTGACTGTACCCAGTGCATGTATAAACGAAAACAAAGAAAGAAAGAAAGAAAGAAAGAAAACATGCCTCTATAAAAAAAAAAAAAAATGTAGGTTTTACAGTCTGTAAATTATATGTCAATTTTTTTTTAAAAGATTTATTTATTTATTTATTTATTTATTCATTTATTTATGCAAGCACTGGGTACAGTCAGAAGCACAGGAGGGTGAGAGAATTCACCAGAGCCAGAACAGGGAGCAAAGCAGGCAGAAGGATGGAAGTACACTGCTGAGGGGAGCAGCAGGCAGCAGAGAGGTCTGCGCACCATGTGGGACCCTCCTCCGGTGGCCAGGGAGCAGCGGGAGCAGCTGGGGATCGAACCAGTGCTGTAGAGGCTGCGGGCAGCTTTGCAACCCAGCGCTCAACCACTGTGCCACCGGGGAGGCCCTATATGTCAATTTTTTTTAAAGATATATTATTTATGCATACAAGAACTGGGGTGCAGGCCAGAGGTGCAGGAGGTAAGAAGATTCACCAGAGACAGAGTGGGGAGCAGAACAGGTGGACTGACTGAAATACACTGCTGAGGGGAGCAGTGTGTGAGACAGGAGAGGTCTGCTGTGCCATGTGGGTAGCTCCCTGGCTGGGGTTGAACTTGTGCTGCAGAGGCTGCAGATAGCTTCAAAATGCAGGGAGGCCCTATATGTTAATTCTACTGCTGAAATTACATGTCAATAAATATGACTTGAAAAACTTTTTAAATCCCAGAAATGTCTTGCCTTCCAATTCTGAGGATAAGAAGTCATCAAGCTGTTGGCAGAATCTTAGTCCCCCTAATACCTATGGGATAGGATCTTTCTTGCCTCTTCCAGCTTCTGGTGTGTGCTAGTAATCCTCAGCATTCCTTAGCTAGTAGAGGTAACACTTTGTTGTTGACATGCAACAAACACAGGGCCCTCTTTGCCCTGTGTGTCTCTGTCTCCTCTTATGAGGACACCAGTCTTACTGGAATAGAAGGGATCCAAGCTAGTGACCTCATTATAAATAAATGAAGTGAGAAAACAGTAGAAATGATCAATGAAACTGGGAACTACTTTAAATATATATTTAGTATAGAATATACAATAATATATTTCATATATGTAAATATTTGGCAACAAACCCTCAGGAAGTAGCAAAGAAAAAAGAAGAGTCAAATAAATAAGACCTGAAATGAAAGGAGACATGCCAGCTGATACCATAGAAATACACAGGCTTGTAAGAGATGACTAAAGATAATTACATGTCAACAAACTGGATCACTAAGAAGACTTGGATAAAATCCTAGAAATATACAGCCTACCAAGACTGAATCATGAAGAAACAGAAAAATCCAAATGGACCAGTAATAAGTGATAATCTACACCCCTTGTTCACTGCAGCATCCTTCTCAATAGCCAAGGGAGCTACCCACATGACGGGACAGACCTATCTCACCCGCTATTCCCCTCACCAATGTACTTCAGTCAATCCACCTGTTCTGCTCCCCACTCCGTGTCCAGTGAATCCTCTCACCCACCCTCCATCCGTACCTCTGGCCTGTACCCCAGTTCTTGTATGCATAAATAAATAAATCTTTTTTTTTTAAAAGACAGAGATAAAACAGTGAGTTTGCTAATCCTCAAATTACAAAGTGTGCCAACTACTTTGTGTGCATTTCCGCAAGATTTTAAGGTCCCAATTCTTAAGACTTACCTGAAAACCAAAGTTGGCTCAGAATTGATATCTGCATTCAGAAATTGTTGAAAATTCTCAAGAAAGAACAAAAGCTGCCAAAAATGAGACCAAACACCTCAAGAGAGCCCAAGCCATGCTGTCCTCAACAATGAGTGTAAACCTCAAGAATTACAGTCAAGGACCTCCCCGGTGGTGCAGGTAGTTGAGTGCAGTGCTGTGAAGCTGTCCACAGCTTCTGCAGCACGGATTCAATTCCTGGCTGGCCAGGGAGATAGCCACATGGCATGGCAGACCTCACCTGTCTTGCCTGCTGCTCCCCTCAGCAGTGTTTTCAGTCCATCTGCCGATTCTGCATCCCATTCTGTCTCTGGTGAAATCTCTCACCCTCCTGTATCTCTGGCTTGTACCCCAACTCTTGTATAAATAAATAAATCTTTAAATTAAAAAAAAAGAATTGCAGTCAAGTGAAGGTGTCAAATTGAGTTTTATGTGAAGTGATTTCACTCAAAGCTGTTCTTGTTCCTCTTAGTACGTCCAACACCCAACCTGGTAGACTACAAGATCATGTACTGATTAAATGATCTTGCTTTGTAAACAGACAGATCTAGATTCCAACTGTTGATCTCAGCAGCCTCCGCTTCTTTATTTGTAAACCATAGGTAATAATTTAATCTATCTCAGAGTTATTGGGGAAATTAAACAAGGTGACACATGTGGATCACTCAGTTAGTTATTGGCACATGGTATTCAATGACAGCTCTAATAAAAGAATTCAGTCATTATTATCATTGACTTGTTATAAAATGCCATTTATTTTATTCCCGCTTCCATGTCCTCTTCCCAAATTAAGTTCCTGAACCAAAACAAAAATACAACCTATTGAGTGAGAGAAAATATTTGCACATTATACTAATGATAAGGGGCTGTATCAAAGATCTGCAAAGAGCTTACACAACTCAATAAAAGCAAAACAAACAACCCAGTCAAAAAATGGGCAGAAGAGCTAAAAAGACACTTCTCCAAAGGAAAAATGCAAATGGCAACAGGTACATGAAAAAATATTCAGTATCACTTATAGTCAGGAAATGCAAATCAAAACCACAATAAGATACCACCTCATACCAGTAAGAGTGTTCCATATTTAAAAAGTTGGCAACAACAAATGCTGGTGGAGCTGTGGGGGAAAAGGAACTTTTCACTCTGCAGATGAAAATGCAAACTGGTCCAACCACTATGGAAAACCATAGGGAGGTTTCTCAAAAGATTAAAAATGGATCTGTGATGCCACCCAGCAATTCCACTCCTAGGTATCTACCCACGCAATACAAGACACTTTTCAAAAGTAAACATGCACTCCAATGTTCAGTGAAGCATTATTTGCAACAGCCAAAGTATGGAAACAACCTAAGTACTCAAATATACATGCATGTATTCAGAAGATGTGGTAAATATATACAATGGAATACTTCTCAGCAATCAAAAAAGGTAAACTCTTGCCATTTGTAGCAACATGAATGGAGCAGGAAGGGATTATGCTAACTGTCCTTCAGAAAAATATTGGATGGTTTAACTTACAAGTGGAATAAAGGGAAACGGAACAAAGGGTGAGGAAAAAGACAAAAACTTGCAGGTAGGCCATAGATCTGAGGCATCCAGCAGCAGACGGGGAGGGAAAAGCATCAAAAAAGGGGAGGGATGAGCACAAGAGACCATGGTGACAATTCATGGGTGCTGTGGTCATGGGAGAATTATACGGACTACATCTGAGGGGAGAAATCAAACACTGTACAAAATGAAAAAACAATGTAAGAAATTTTTTTTAATTAAAAAATAAAGTTTCGGCCTCCCCGGTGGCACAAAGGTGAGTGCTGGGCTGCAAAGCTGCCCGCAGCCTCTGCAGCACGGGTTCAATCCCTGGCCAGCAACGAGGGTCCCAATGGCGTGCAGTCCTCTCCTGCCGTGCCCACTACTCTCCTCAGCAGTGTACTTTATCAGTCTGCCTGTTCTGCTCCCCGTTCTGGCTCTGGTGAATTCTCTCACCCTCCTGCGCTTCTGACTGTACCCAGTGCTTGTATAAATAAATAAATAAATAAATAAATCTTTAAAAAAAAATAAAAGTTTCATGATAAAAAAAGTAGTGAATTGCATGTTATGTATTTCTCATAATAATAAAACATGTGTTCATTATTTAAAAACAAAACCAAAATAGGTTTCTAGGGAAAACGTTTTGACTTCAATACCAGGAAACATTCAGAATGTAAGTTCCATGGGATTGGATGTTGGATGGTTTTATTGACTCAGCGCTTAGAACTGTCCCTGGTATATTAGTATTTGCTTAAGAAATATAACCACTTAAGGGCCTCCCTGGTGGTTCAGGGATTAAAGACAGCAACTATGAAGCTACCACCAGCCACTGCGGCACAAGTTTGATCCCGGCTGCCCAAGGAGCTACCCACATGGCGCAGCAGACCTCTCCTGTCTTGCCTGCTGCTCCCCTCAGCAGTATTTCAGTCAGTCCGCCTGTTCTGTTCCCTGCTCTGTCTGGTAAATCCTCTCACCCCCTGCAACTTGACTTATACCCCACTTCTTATATGCATAAATAAATCTTTTTTTTAAAAAAAGAAACCACTTAAGCAAGTTTTCTTTCCATTTCCCCGTTCTACTCAGAATAGGCTGTCCTCTCAAGAACATAGATTTCCCCTATAATCTCTCCAATGAAGATTATTTATTTGAACATCTTCAGTGAAGTTCAGAGTCAGCAAGCAGGGTACTCTAGTTTCTCAATACCACTTCAACATTCGTGAGCATAGACATGAAAAATGCTCTTAAAACCTTGTCAGTTAAACTCCAACATTAGGGTCATGCCAGCTTCCATCTCCAGCAATTGCCTATTCTCTAGAAGGTGGTCATCTCTCCTGTGTCTTCACATGCCAAGTAATTTCAGATTTTGACCTGAGAAGGGTATTACATGTAATACAAATAGAGACTCTGCATTCTGTTATGTTCCGTTAAAGAATATTGATTTGTTTTGTTTCAGAGAGCCTTTACCTTGGCTGAGCTCAAATGCTCAGCTCTGTTCTCATCTCATTTCAATTCTTTTAGACCTAGGTGGTACCACTTGGAATATTCCAACACACTAAATAATTCAATGATCAGTCAGAAATTTGGGATGAGTTTACATAGATTTTGGGGCTCCCCAACTCTTTGGCTGTCTCCTTTTTTGAGATTCTACTACAACAACCATCAGAGAACTCTGTCTTCTTGGTTCTCAATTCTGAAAAGCTGCAAAGTTTCCATCAGGGTTTTATCCAGCTGAAAGATACTGTTCAAGACCTGCCTGCTATAATAAACTGGAAATTCCTTTTTTCCAGCCCCCTTCAATGTCTGCCTTTTATCCGTTTTTCAGCAGTTTCATGAATTGGGTTTTTTAAAATGTTTTTCTCAGAGTTTAGACTATTTTCAGTATGCTTGATCCAACAGGAGCTATTCAATCATTATTAGTACTTTCTAAACTCCTCAAAGTACTTCCAGACTGTGACCCTTCCACCCTCTTATAAAAAAAAATAATCTTTTCTCCTTTGAGTCTCTCCCCTCCATCCCCATATCCTATTAAACTTTTCCCCTCTATTCCAAACTCTGCCATTCCCCTGGGAAGGAGTCACTTCAGTGTCAGTGGAAATGAGCTGTCCAAACAGACAGGAAGAACCTTGACTTTTCTTCTTTGGCCTTCTCCTCCACTCCATTTCAGAAAACACTCTCACGGACCCACCCTAATCCTTTCCATCACTCTGAAACGCGATACACAAACATTTCATTCTCTGACCAAAACCTTATTGTAGAACTAGGCTTACTCACCATCTCACTGCCAAAGGTGAGGGTGGTAATACTGGCTGACCAGGTATTGGTCAACATTCCAAAGAATGAAAAAAGAAAAAAAAAAAAAAGAAAGAAAGAAGATAGAAGGTCAACACTCCACTCCATTAAAGTTTTTTTTTTTTTTTTTAACATTTTGGAATATTTTGTTTCAGATTTTAGGGAATTTTTTTAAAGAACCATAGAATATCAGGCCAGTTTTCTGATGTTCATTAAAGAAAAAGGTAGGGGGCCTCCCCTGGTGGTACAGGCAGTTGAGCGCAGTGCTGTGAAGCTGTCTGTAGCTCTGCAGCGCCAGTTCAATCCCGGCTGGCCTGTGAGAATCCCACATGGCATGGCAGACCTCTCCTGTCTCTCCTGCTGCCCCTCAGCAGTGTATTTCAGTCAGTCTGCCTGTTCTGTTCCCCGCTCTGTCTCTGGTGAATCCTCTCACCCTCCCGCACATCTGGCCTGTACCCTGGTTCTTGTATGCATTAATAAATAAATCTCAAAAAAAAAAAAAAAAGAAGAAAGAAAAAAGGTAGGTCTTGGTAGATTAGAGTAATGGTTAAGAGAACGAAATTTAGAACCACATAGGCTACATCCAGTTGTCAAATCCAAAGTAACTCACATCCAACTCCTGCTAAATGAGGATGATAAAACCAGCCTCAAAGGCATGCAGTGAGGATTTTAATAAGATCATACACAGAAAAAGCTTCCCATAGTAAGACAAGAAGCCCTATGAATGATAAAATCAAGTACAGAACTACTAGTGTTTGAATTTAAAGTCCTCATTTGAAATGTTTTGAAAGCAGTTACTCAACACTCAAAACTGATGGTTTCTCAACACTGAATGTACTAATTGTCACTAAACTGTTCGCTTTTAAATGATGGGTTTTATGCTACATGAATTTCAATGTATTTTTTAAAAAAGGATTTTCAGGCCTCCCTGGTGGCACAAGGGTTAAGCAAGGCATTATGAAGGAATCCACAGCCTATGCAGCATGAGTTCAATCCCTGGCCAGCCAGGGAGAAACCCACATGACTAGGCAGACCTCTCCTGTCTCACCTGCTGCTCCCCTCAGCAATGTATTTCAGTCAGTCTGCCTGTTCTGTTCCCCACTTTGTCTCTGGTGGATCCTCTCACCCTCCGCATCTCTGGCCTGTATCCCTGTACCTTGTATGCATATATAAAATAAACCTTTTAAAAAAAAAGGATTTTCATTTGGAACAGTCATAGATTTGCAGTGGGCATGGAAATCTTAAGAGTTTTGGGTCAGCTGGGAGTAGAGCATAGAAAGTTGAAGGTTGAGGTTGGTGGGGGTACAGGGGGTATAGCTATCAAGTATACCTGCTCTGTTCCATCCATCTCCCAAGTCCAAGATTGATTTTCTTGGCTCTCTCTGCCTGGGTGACCCTCCTCTCTTCTCCTACCTGTGAATTCATCCTGTGTGAGACCCTGTTCAGACCATGCCTCCCCTAAAGAGCCTTCCCAACCTCAACCCTACGTGGTCAATTGTTACAAATAATTGCCCATGAATATTTCACAGGATCATTGACAAAATGCAGACATTTTTAGCAAAATGGAGGGGGTTTGAGAGAATTATGTGTAGTCAAGCAAGTCAGAAGGATAAAAAACAATACTGGAAATTTACATAGCAGTTATTTTGATACAATAAAATACCTGATATGATAAAATATTTACAAAAACTAGTGGACATCAATAAACACCAAGCAGATTTGAGCGTAGAGAGGGTAAGAAGGGGGGCGAGGAGATGGAGGGAAGGTGTGGGTTGGTGGAAGGATATTCACGGGACTATTGAGGTATTTAAAATTATCTGGGTCTGCTCCCCAGTCAGAAATTTCTAAGAATAGAGAGTGTGCATGGTTCATTAGCAATTTCCTCAATATCTCCCGCCTAAAACTTGTCCCTGGTCTGCATCCCTAAACCAGTGGATGACACCACCATCTGAACCCCCACACTAGATTCCTCCCTTGCTTTTAACCCAGGAACAGCCAAAATGTAACCAAATGAGGGCCTCCCTGGTGCCATAAGGCATTGAGTCTCAGTACTCTGAAGGTCTCGCCAGTCACTGTAACAGAAGTTCGAGCCACAGCCAGTGAGCTACCCACATGGCGCAGCAGACCTCTCCTGTCTCTCAGCTGCTCCCCTCAGCAGTGTATTTCAGGGGATCCGCCAAATCTGCTCCCCACTCTGTCTCTTCTGAATATTCTCACAACCCCCACCCCGCACCTCTGGCCTATACCCCAGTTCTTATATGCATAAATAAACAAAATGAATCTTTAAAAAAATATAACCAAGTCAGAATGAGTTCTTCCTTCCATCTCTTTCTCCAGCCCATCGGTCCTCCCTATCCTCTCTCACCAGGACATCTACAGAAGTCACTGCTACCTCTCTTGATGTGTGGTTGTGTCGCCAATAGTCTGAAGAAACCTTCTGAAATACAAATATGACCATCTTGTTACCCTGCTTAAAATCCTTCTATGCCTCTCCACTGCCTCGGCACAGATTCCAAGCTACTGGCTAGTCTCACCAGACTGGCTCCCCTGCTAGGCAGCCTCATTACTGACTTCTGTGCCCAGCACTCAGCCGCCCTCCCTGGCCTCAGATGATTGTGTGTGATGATTCCTTTGCCTGGAGTTCGCCCTCCCCCAAAACTGCTCCCAGTACCCCACAAGACAAGGCTACTTAGTCCCCGAATGGCTTACCCTGCACCCACAAGCTTGCATTAGGTGCCATCTCTGGGCTCCGACGCACATATGTGTCGTTATCCCATCCCCATGCCAGCCATGAGCCCTCTGCCTGTGCCCCCCTCCTTCCATGATGATCTGCCTCTGCCCCGGACCAGTTCTGTGCTCCCTGCCTGCCCCCACCCCCTACCCACATGGTCCACTCTGAGCTGTCACTGGCCCGTGACTGTTCCATCTCCTCCTCTGGGGTGAGAGCCCCGTGAGGCCAGGGCCCTGCTATCTCACCTACCCTGCGTCCTCAGCACCCCAGCACAGGCTGGCAGGGAGGAGTGACTGTGAAATTTGCTGAATGGCTTAGGAGGCTGGGGTGACACCGTGGGAAAGAGAACTTTCTGAGAGGATATTTAAATAGCATCAGTGGGAAGTGACCAACCTCAGAAAGCTCTTGGGTGCACCTGTCCTACTGAGGCTTTTTCTACTTACCTGACCTTGAAAACTGAGGGAGGTAAATGCCCTGAAAAATAAGGGAACTACTTGTTTTGAAAAAAAGGAAATGGGCCAGGGTCAGGGCACGAGCAGATCTTAGTACGCAAGAACACCCCCAAGCTCAGATACAGCACCAACCATACCTGCACATATGCAGTCACAAATCAAGTGGGGCACAGACACACAACTGGACATCCCTCAACAGGTGTACCCCAAATGCACACACAGTTGTGCATGCAAAGTCAAATGCACTGACGCACCAACACACGCTCTATGATGTGCTGAGTGAGTGCCCAACAGGTGGGTTCTTCTGTCCCAGCGACAGAGGAATGATCGCACACTCAGGGCTCAAGCTTAGCAAGCTCAGGTTCCTTGCAACAGATTCCTAACAGCAGGAGGGGGTCCAAAGGAGGAGTTCAGTTTAGGAAGCTGGGTTCACTTTTCATATGGATTCTGGGAACTCTTCACCCATCTCAAAAGCTCCTGGAGGATTTTCCTTCTTTGAGGTACTTTTCCCCTGCCCCCTGCCCCTCCACTGCCCTACTTTGTCTCCTCGCCATCTTCCTCACTCCTAGAGGTGTGAGGTGACCACAAGCGCTGTTCTTTCTCTTCACCTCTCCTGTGGTTGCCAGCTCATGCCTTCCAACCCCTGCCCAGACATGCCAAGGGCCAATCCCAGCACCTGCCTTGGCCCACAAAACCCCTTCCTTCAAAGACAATCTCTGCATCACATGGACATGCTGAAACATACATTACAGCCATACGCAGACACCCCAAACATCCACCTAGCATGACACACCTGTACAGATGTGGAAACAAGGAGAAATACAACAAAGACAGCCAGGCGAACCTACTGGACTAAAATGACACAAATATCAAGAGGCCCAGCATGGACAGGGGAAGCCGACTTGCAAGAAAGAGTAAGAAAAAGCAGCAGAAACTAGGGGAGGGAGAGAGTGGTGGGCAAAGTCCTGCTTAGGGCTGCATGCCCATCCAGAACAAGCCCAGGGGCAAAGCCTAACCTACCCTTCTGCAGACACTGCCTAATCCACCATCTTTCCAGGAGGGCATCTAGAAGATCAGCTTCCTGGTCACGGCCCAGGAGGTGACACTCAACCTTGCTGAGGAAGGAATGGGAGGGAGGTTCTTCTCTCTCTTCCTCCTTTCTCCGAGGGAAAGCTTTCAGAACTTTAGACCAGAGAATGGAAAACCCAGAAGAGAGTATTTGAGAAAGCTTCTTGTCCAGCTCCCTCACGCCACAGATGAAGCAGCAGCATAGCTGATATGAAACACTCACCGCTTCACAGGCATCTAGTGACTCCACAAAAAGAAACTAAGGTCATAGGCCCCTTCAGACTCAGAGAGGTGAATCCAAGGTCACACAACTCTGAGGGGGAAGGTCAGGACCCTGACGCATGTCTTAATCTTGCTCCTAACTAGGACTGTTGTCTAGATGGGAAACTGAGGCCCAGGGAGGAGAAAGGATTTTCCTGAGCTCATCACTCACTGCAGAAGCTGCCCCAGGCCCCGCAACCCGCACACATTCTGCCTTGGAAGGCAACACCAAGGTCAGAGGCTGACCTCAGTGGCAAATCCTAGGGTCATCAACAAAGTTACACTCCACTTGGCCTCTGTCCCAAAGCACTTCTCCCAGGCTTGCCCCCTCGCCCGCTCCCTTGCCCCCAAACAGCTCATAAACACTCCATGGCCTTCCTGGTGCCAACCTCACGGAGAAACAAGCTCCCCCAAAGCACTAGTTCATTCTTTTTAACAGCTGAGGCATATTCCACCAAGGACAGACTCCATAATTTCTTAACCCAGTTGTCTGTCATTGGTCACTTAGAATGATTCGGGTCTTGAATAAAGCTAGGAACTGTAAATAAAGCTAGGAACACAGACAAACACATGCTTTTCGAATTAGAGCCTACATATTCTTTGGTAAATACCTTGCAGTCATGTTGCTGTATCACAGAATATTTCCTTTTTATTTTTTTAAAATGTCTTTCTCTATAGTGTTCTCCATAGAGGGAGCACCACAACACAAAATACCTGCCTTTTGGAATGAACTGGATTGATCATAGAGTGATTACAAGAGGTGAAATAAGGGGGCCTCCCTGGTGGCACAAGGTTAAAAACATGGCTATCAAGCTATTGGTAGCCAGTGCAGCTGGAGTTCAATCACGGGCCAGGGAGCTACCCACATGGTGCAGCAGACCTCTCCTGTCTTGCCCGCTGCTCCCTTCAGCAGTGTATTTCAGTAGATCTGCCTGTTCTGCTCCCCACTCTGCCTCTGGTGAATCCTCTCTCAAACACACACCCCTGCCCAGCATATCTGGACTAAACCCCAGTTGTTATATGTAAAAATAAAATTTTTTAAAAGATTAATTTATTCATTCATTCATTCATTCATTCATTCACTCACTTATACAAGCACTGGGTACAGTCAGAAGCACGGGAGGGTGAGAGAATTCATCAGAGCCAGAGAGGAGAAGACAACAGGCAGACTGACAAAGTACTCTGCTGAGGGGAGCAGTGGGTGGCAGGAGAGGTCTGCGTGCCATGTGGGACCCTTGCCCAGCGGCCGGCGTTCGAACCGGTGCTGCAGAGGCTGTGGGCAGCTTCGCAACCCAGCGCTCAACTGCTGCGCCTATGGGGAGGCCCTGTAAAACAAAATTTTAAAAAATCTTTACAAAAACAAAAAGTAGTGACATAAGTCGTTAAGTGAGTCCACTCATTGGTTGGATGTAAATTACCAAACCACACAAATTGGCAAACCCCAGTGAAAATAATTCTCAGACTCTGTGAAAAATACACTGGTTGCCAGAGGGGACAGGAGCCGAGAGGAGGGGACAGGAAGGGACTAGGACCTGCCACAAGAGTTGGTGGCAGGTGAGTGAAGCGTGTGCACGTATACAGAGGTGGGAAAGTGTACCCCAAAGTCACAGAGATGCAAACAACTAACAAATTAATAAAATTTGAGCAAGAAGAAAATAAACTTCCCCAACTCTACCCCCTGCTTGACAAGGAGCAAGGGAGAAGAGAAGGGGACCCGGCTCGTGGGCTCCCCAGGTGCAGGCTGCTGAAGGGGAGTAAGGGGGTTGTTACCGCCATACCTGTCAGACCTGTGCTAATCCTCCTTTCCTCCTCCTCCCAGCCTAAAACCAACAAACAACTTTCCTCTCTCTACTCTGCCCTCTGCCCTCTGTTTCCCCCACTCTGGACTCACAGCCTCGCCGCCTGATGCCAGTCCCAGAACACCAACCTCACGACCCTTGGCACTTGGCCAAGTTAGAGGTGGCATGGGGCAGGGTGGTCCAGCGCTTAGAGCCTGCCCAGACCTGGCCAGGGCCAATCCCAGCGCCCACACGGGGTCCATGTCAGACCCTGCTGGGACCAACCTCAGAGGTTAATTATAACCCTTGAGCCAGTTGGCATATTTTTCAGTACCAGATTGCTGGTGTTTATATTTCCCAAGTGCTTCTCAGGCCTTCTGCCAACTGACACCACAAGTTCTCCTTTCCTGTTATGTGGAATGTTCCACTCAATGTTGCCCTGGATTCTGCTCCTTTCCCAACCAGGGATGGGTAGTTCTGGGTTGCCTCTGAAGGGCTGAAAGGAATCTGGCATCAAAAGGCGACACTATTGACTCAAAAGCAGATCAAATCCCAGCATCAGGCCTTCAGCGCTTGATCCCACCACACAGGGCTCCACGGACATTTCTCCTCCCAGGAACCAGAGAGCCTACACACAGCAGGACTTTCTCACTCAAAGGCCCTCAAAGTCATTCCCTGGAATATCTCCTTCTAAGGCCTTTAAGCCTACAGCCCTCCCAGCGAAAGCCCCAAACATGTAGCTCCCCATCCTGTCTCATTCCACCACCCTTAAATCCACTCAATGAAACCTCTGAGACTCCAAATCAAAGGTCAGAGTTTCCTGTGTACAAATAGTCCAAAATCTTCCCTTTTGCAATGTAACCACTGCCCCGAGTCCACAGCCCCCGGTGGTCCTTCCTCAGGATCACAAATTCGGTCTTCAGCCCACTCCCGATCAATCTGCCCTAGGGGCCCCTCTTCCTCCCTTGTTGGCTGTGTCCCAAAGTAGGCAGGGAGCCTGCTGTGCGTGTAGCTGGGAGGTGAAATGAGACAATTACATAATCAGGGCTGAAGTCCTCCCTTTCTCCCAGATAATATAAAGGCAGGCGCCCCGGCCATCACCACCTGACCATCTCACTCAGCGCCACCATGCTGGCCTCAGGGCTGCTGTCGGTGGCTTTGCTGGCCTGCCTGACCATAATGGTCGTGATGTCCGTCTGGAAGCAGAGGAAGCTCTCGGGGAAGCTGCCTCCGGGGCCCACCCCACTGCCCTTTATCGGGAACTACCTGCAGTTGAACACCGAGCAGATGTACAACTCTCTCATGAAGGTGTCATGTGGCGGGGAGATGGGGGCTGGGAGGACTGTCAGGAAGCTGGGACTTTATGGCAGAGCATTGGCAAGACCCAAACAGAGCCTCGGAAAGGGGAGTTTGGGGGGCTCAGGGTAGAGTCCTAGCTTGGAGAGACCAGCTTTTGGGATGTTCAATTCCTTGTCTGTCCAAAGGTAGGGGAGAGGGGTACAGAGGGGGATGCCTCACAGAAACCCCATTGCGTTCATCTCCCTCAGTTCAGAGAGCGTTATGGCCCAGTGTTCACCGTGCACCTGGGAACCCGGAGGATCGTGGTGCTGTGCGGCCATGACGCCGTGAAGGAGGCCCTGGTGGACCAGGCTGAGGAATTCAGCGGACGGGGAGAGCAGGCCACCTTTGACTGGCTCTTCAAAGGCTATGGTGAGGGACCCGCGTGGGCGAGTGTGGTCAGACCCACTAATGGCCTCAGTTTCTCCAGTCCTCTTTGCACTCTCTCCTACTCAGGGCTGGCCCGGCCCTACTCTGGTCTCCTCTGTTCCCCTGCTCAGGGCCGCCTCGCCTGTGTCCTCCTACCTTGCCCAGGGTTTCTGCATACAGACTCTGGTCCCCCTGACCTCCAGGAGCTCACCAGCTTCTGCTTTGGAATCCTGGTCCTCTATCTCTATGTGACTTGTTGGCTTTTTCTCCTCCCCAGCTTCTGTGCTTCTCCATGTTTCTCCCTGCCTTGTCTTAGAAACAGGCATCATTTCTGCCTGGAAATCCCCAGAGCTCCACTCGCCACCTCTGATCTTTCCCTCTCTTCACACCTCTCTGTGCATCTGACCTGGCACTCCTGGGTCTGTTCTCCCAACTTCTCTCCCTCCCTAGCTCCCTCTCTAGACACACCAAACTGCTCCTCCTCTCCCCTCCCTCCTTCCTGCTGGACTCATCTTTCTCTCTCCTCTCGCCTTCCCTACCTTTCTATCTCCTTCCCCCTAACTCTTCCAACCCCCTCATCTTCACCTCCTCTTCCCTCACCCTTCGTCCCCATGCACGGGCCTTTCTCTCAGAACCCCTCTGACCCACGCCCTCCCTCTCTGCTCACCTCCCTCCACATCCCTGAGCCGGCCTCCTGGGCGCCCTCCGCGGTCCACGCTGCCCTTCCTGCCCTCAATGCTGCTGCCCCGCTGCCCACAGGCGTGGCATTCAGCAATGGCGAACGTGCCAAGCAGCTGAGGCGCTTCTCCATCGCCACACTGCGGGACTTTGGCCTGGGCAAGCGCGGCATCGAGGAACGCATCCAGGAGGAGGCTGGCTACCTCATCGAGGGTCTCCGGGACACAAAAGGTGAGCAGGGGCCCAGGACTTGGAGGAGGAAAATGCCCTGAGCAAGCGTGCACTGGGGACCGGGGGAGACACCCGGTGCTGGGGAGGCTGGTTAGTCCCTTGGGTGCTCTCCTGCAGTTCCCCGACCCGCATCAGACCCACATCCCTGTCTCTCCCGGACCCACTGCAGGTGCCTTCATCGATCCCACCTTCTTCCTGAGCCGAAGCGTCTCCAATGTCATCAGCTCCATTGTCTTCGGGGACCGCTTCGACTATGAGGACAAAGAGTTCCTGTCATTGCTGCGTATGATATCGGGAAGCTTCCAGTTCACAGCAACCTCCACCGGGCAGGTAACCCATGCCAGCCTGAGGCTCTACCATGCCCAGGCCACAACCTGCCAGCACTCCTGCAAGGGGAGCCAAGTGTCCCAGATCCCCACCCTGCTCCAGTCAGGGTTCCTATAAAGCAGCCCCCAGCGCAGATGCCAATACCTGGTCTCCCAGGACACCTGGATGGCTCAACAGGTGCCTTCACTGCCTCTCCCACAAGCAAAATCAGAATCTGAAAGCACCGCCCCTGTCTACAAGCAACCTAGAGTTCCTGTCCCACTCACCTTAATATCTAACAGGTGCTCTCTGTTACATTTCTCACCTGAATTCCTTAACATCTCAGCAGGTGACCACTTCCTGAATATGTGAACCCCTGGTGCTACAACATCCATCCCACCAAAATTATTTAATAGCTACACAGAAACATCTCACACCAGTCCCTGGACTAAGTGAACAAATGTCCCTCCCCGCCCCCTTAAATACCTGGACATCTGGACAGTACCCCAGCCAAGACCCCCAAGCACACACACACCTAGATAGATTGTTCTCCAAACACCCAAATAAGAGTCCCAAGCCCATTTAAACCCTACAGAGATGCCCTTAGGAACCCCATTTGTATATGACAGATTTTGCCCCCATTTGAACAAATGACCACCAGCTTCACTTTAATAACTGAACCACTTTACAGAGCCCCCAATCAAGATCCCCTAAATACTTAGTTGTCTTTGGCTGAGCACCCCTGAATGCCTAAACCTAAGTAACCCTCTCCAAACCAGGTCCACACAATATCTAGTGTCACCCTCCAACCTCCCCTGGCTATCCAAACTCTTACCTGTGGGCTCCATTAAGCCTCACCTGACTATCTGGAACCTGTATGTATATCCCAAACCATCCCACCTAACTTCCTGGACAGGGGCGCTCACACATGACTTGGGAAAAATGAGATATCTAGTCCCGACCGGGCTCACAAAAACTCTAAACACCGGGACAGGTGCCTTCACAACAGCGCCTTCCTTGCCCAAGGGCAGGACCCACTCCCCACAGGTCCTGCCCAGTGACAGCACCCACCCCTCCTCTCTCCCACCCCCAGCTCTATGAGATGTTCTCCTCCGTGATGAAGCACCTGCCAGGGCCCCAGCAACAGGCCTTTAAGGAGCTGCAGGGGCTGGAGGACTTCATAGCCAAGAAGGTGGAGCGCAACCTGCGCATGCTGGACCCCAACTCCCCCCGGGACTTCATCGACTCCTTCCTCATCCGCATGAAGGAGGTACACCCCAGGGCCAGAGCCTGCTGGGAGGGCCAAGCCAGGCAGAGGACAGTCAGGCTGGGGGTGAGGACAGACAGATGCCCCAAGAAAGTCAGCCCCTATCATAAACAACGACATCAAAAAAGGAGAAACTGACAAGAAAGGGACAAATACTCAGCATTGCAAAGAGTGTGGGAAGAGCACTTTGGTCAGAGCCAGCAGCGTGGGCACTAGCCTGAGACTAGCAGAAATAAGGTCCCTCTCCCACCTGTGCCTGGATCAGGAGAGGGGTGCCCAAGAAAATTCCATGAGAGCATGGGGGTGGGTTCAGCCTGAAGCCGTGTCTCGCTGCAGGAAGAGAAGAACCCCAATACCGAGTTCTTTATGAAGAACCTGGTGCTGACCACCCTGAACCTCTTCTTCGCGGGTACCGAAACTGTCAGCACCACCCTCCGCTACGGCTTCCTACTGCTCATGAAGCACCCAAATGTGGAGGGTAAGGCTGGGGGGCAGGCAAGGAAGTTGGGGCCACAGACCCAAGTTTGCTGAGTCCACTGCAATGACCCCCCCTGCCTCTCTCATGACCTCTCTCATGACCTGCCTCTCCCACCTGTCCTGCTAGCCAGAGATGGGTAAAGTCCAGCTGACTTTGTTGCCCAGGCAATAGCCCGGGCTCACTGGCTCTTCAATATTGACAATATCTAAAGGGACTGACAAACAGCTCCTGTTCAGGGCCCACCCAGTGCACACTCCGCGCTCATGGAGACCACCCCCCACCCAGCACCTCCCAGATTCTGGCACGGCCAACCAAAAAGGAACCCGAGCACACCATGTACATGGCCAACCTTTGCTTTCCACATCACGCGCAGATCGTGCATGCCATGACCAGGGTGTACATATCTGGATTATCCTGTCTACCCTGAGGACTCCTAGTTACCTAAACACACTCTGTCCCCTCCCCCAGCCAAGATTCATGAGGAGATTGACAGGGTGATTGGCAAGAACCGTCAGCCCAAGTATGAGGACCGAGCCAAGATGCCCTACACGGAGGCAGTGATCCATGAGATCCAAAGAGTCGCAGACATGATCCCCATGGGCCTGGCTCGCAGAGTCACCAAGGACACCAAGTTCCGGGACTTCATCCTCCCCAAGGTGCTGCCCCGCCCAGCCCAGAGGGACCTCCCACCTGCCCCTGTGACCAGACC
This sequence comes from Talpa occidentalis, assembly GCF_014898055.3. Taxonomy (NCBI): domain Eukaryota; kingdom Metazoa; phylum Chordata; class Mammalia; order Eulipotyphla; family Talpidae; genus Talpa; species Talpa occidentalis. The sequence goes on along the minus strand of NW_023604374.1, from coordinate 12,922 downwards.
CCCTTCCCCTCAGAAATTTCCCAGGTCCTGTCCTACCCCTTCAAACTAAGACTTCCCCAACCATCATGTTCCTTCAGCCTTGCTGCTCACAGCCCCTTGAATATGTATCGCCCCAGTTCCCCCCAAACATTCTGTCTTGGGGAAATGAACCTTCATATACCCCCAGTGTCTCAGCTTCTGACACACCAACTACATATCCTGGGAGACACAGGACCCAAACTTCCCGTCTCAGGGACATGAATGTTATGGCCCTCAAAACTCCTCCCTCGCAGCCCCCCAACTCCCATGCCTCCCATTTCTCTTCATCATTCACATTCCCCACAGCCCTCCCGTGTTTTCATCACACACCTTCCCCACTCCACCTTATCAGAGCTCTTCCTCCTCCTTCCCCTCCCCACCAGGGCACAGAAGTGTTCCCTATGCTGGGTTCCGTGCTGAGAGACCCCAAGTTCTTCTGCAAACCCCGGGAGTTCTACCCCCAACACTTCCTGGATGAGCGGGGGCAGTTTAAGAAGAGTGATGCTTTCGTGCCCTTCTCCATTGGTAAGACCCCTCAGCAGCTGCCCTGGCTCCTCTCACCACAGGGCCTCATCCTCCCGGACCCCTTCTCTGAGGGGTACCCTGCTATGTTCCTCCACCTATCTACCTTGAAGCCATCCTGCTGCAGCCCCTTAACCACCAAGTACTGAGCCACAGGAAAGGTGGGGGCAGTAGTACCCACTTCACAGATGGGACAATTAAGGCTCAGGGAGTCACAGATTTGTCCAAGGTCACTGAAAGTCTTCAGATCCTTAAGATGGAGAGGACAGCACAGCAACCATATTTTAATGTGTGTTGAGGGGGAGGAGGAAATGCGGGATTTAAAGTTCCACTACTACATCCTCATGACTCACCCCCACCTCCTGTGCATGGGAAGGGAGGCTCAGAATGCATTCTCTGAAAGCCTCTCAAGCCCATACTCCAGTCCCTCCTGCCTGAGAGGATGCAGCTAGATATGGGAGTGGGCCAGCTGCAGCGCCACAGGTCTCATCTTGGGCCCTCCTGCCTCTCCTCCTCAGGAAAGCGATACTGTTTCGGAGAAAGCCTGGCTAGAATGGAGCTCTTCCTCTACCTCACCAACATCTTGCAGAACTTCCGCTTCCAGTTCCCGCGGCCACCCCAGGACATCGACGTATCCCCCCAACACGTGGGCTTTGCCACCATCCCAAGAACCTACACCATGAGCTTCCAGCCTCGCTAATGGAGGGCTCTGCCCTGGCAGCACTGGTGGGAGGGGCCGCGGGTGGGCGGCATTTTGTGGGCGGGCCTGGGCGCGGCTAGTGGGAGGGCGGGGCTAAGTCAAGGTGGGCTGGGGAGGAAGGGGCAGGTGCCTGGCAGGCCTAGGAGAAACAGCAGGCTCTGTCCGTTCACCTTGCTGGAAAGTCTTCCGAGATGGGATGGGAGAAAGGGAAACTTTACAGTATACGGTGAAGAAGAAAATGAATAACACACATTACTTATTGAACACATACTCTGTGTCAGCCCTACGCCAAAGCGTTACGCTCACTCCATTAATGCTCACAGACCTGGGCAGCTGTGTTCATGCCACTTTGCGGGGACAGAACTGAGGCTTAGGAAGTGTAAGTCTCTATCTGAAGTTCCCCCAGATCACAAGTGACTGCTGAGCAAAGATGCGAACACAGGTTAGCCTAAGGAGGTCTTACATAATAAATCCTCAAAATGTAGCCATTTCTCCAGTTAAAAAGAAAATTTCGGGGCCTCCCTGGTGGTACAATGGGTTAAGTGTCAGCAGTAAGAAGCTATCTGCACCAGGGAGGTGACCCACATGGCACAGCAGACCATCTTGCCTGCTGCTCCCCTCAGCAGTGTATTTCAGCAGATCAGCCTGTTCTGTCCCACTCTGTCTCTGGTGAATTCTCTCTCTCTCTCACACACACACACATACACAAACACACACACACACACACACACCCCATACCGCTACCAATATCCCAGCTGTTGTATGCAAAAATACATAAAGTGAATCTTTCAAAAAAAGAATGAAAATAGAAGCAACAGTCTGGGAGAAATGTTTTGAAAGCACATACCTTACGTATGTGTCCAAACAATTAAAAAAAAAAATCTCTAGACTCCACAATGCAAGCCAAAGGTCAGGCAGGCTTTGCAGCAATGCCACATTAAGGTCTATTGAAAAAGGCTTTGTCTTCCAAAGGAATAAAAGCTCTGCTGGGGAAAAAAGTGCATAAGAAAACATGAAGCAAATCCCAACTGAGTCTGGACAATTTCCAGAACTATCCATCCTATTCAGAATGTCAAGGTCAAGGAAGACAAAAGCTGAGAATCTCTTCTAGATGAAAGACAACTAAAGGCAAGACAGTTAAACAGAGGCACCATCCTGGCTAGAATCTCACTCGGCCCCTTGGGAGCAATTACTACTATAAGGGGCATTATTAAGCCAAATGATTAGTACCTAATACCGACTGCGGATTTGACAATAGCATTTAATCTATGGGACTCAGCTTCTTAGCACTGCTCATGGGTTCTGCAAGGTTTGACATGCATGTGCATATGTATAGATGGAGAGACAGAGAGAACTCAGGGGAAAGACCACCTGTGTGAGGGACGGGTCAGCTGGTGTTGCTCACCAAACAACCATCTTTCTTCTGCTCTGTTCTATGTGTCTATTTTTCACTTCCTGTGTCCCACTTTTGGGACTCCTCTTGACCACCCAATGTGGCCTGTCTAAACCTTGAAAAAAATCAACGGCTTCTCACAAATGTCCCTGAAACCTCAAGCCTCACTGCCAGGCATTTAGAACCACATTATCAACGTTACTGAAACGATGGATCAAAGGGTATTCAATGGACTCTCATTCAAGACACACAAATACTAAACAGGGAGCCAATAAAAGAGGTGTGGGTTCACACAGGGTCACATGTAGCAAGACACTGCCACAACAGTAAATTCCTCACCATGATTGGGTAGGCTGAACCCATGGGCCCCTGGCATTGTCAAGACAATTCTGGCCGCTCTCAGCCCCCACATTGCTAATACAAATTTTGACGCTTGTGTGGTCACTGAGCCAACATAGTGCTCATTTACAAATTTTATGTACTCTCAGTAATGCCCTAGTCTCACCTTGAATGGCATCTTGTGCAAACAAAAGGCTCTAGAATCTGTTCTAATGGCCATATAGAAGGTACTCCATCAGTGCCCCTCCCCAACAGAGACTCTCATTACAGAGGATTTTGCACCCTCCTCCCAGGCCCCCTAGAGACTCTGGTCTACCAGGATGGCCAGAAATTGCCCTGGGTTCTGACTCAATCAACTACCCTCTCAGCCCTACACTATACACCATTGGAGCAGTGATAGCTGGCTCTTGTGGGTTCTGGACTTGTGACCCTTGTGTTCAAATGTCCATTATGCCTTGCATCACTGAAGTAATACCCAGCACACTTAGCGTCGCCATGAGGCTTCCTGTAGCCAGGCAAACCTGGGCCTTTTGGTACAGTCTACCTGCTGGAAAAGGGAACGCCCTGCCTTCTGTCCCTCTGCCAGATGCTACGGTGCTGAAGGACGCACTCTCCTCCTGGACACCTCTTGTGCTACCTGTTGTGCCCTTTGGCATGCAAAACTATAAATCAAAGTCACACCTGTCTACATATAGTGAAGTTGGAATGGAAGACCTCATCAGGGCACTCAAATCCACTTAATTCCAGACATCACAGAGAAAGACCAGAGAACTCATTTCACCCCTCACAACATACAGGCCTGGTCTCTTGAAAAGGCCTTCAGTGCCATATTCACCTTCGGCTGTCAGTAAGAAAACCACAGTGGTTTCCTGCAATAAGCTCAAATTCAATTAAATAAAAGGCAGCACATTTCAGTCATCAGTCAAACATCAGTAGTGAAATACAACAACAAATTTGACTCTATATTTGTATGTTTGCTGATATGAAGTATCCCCTGTCCCTTCCCCCATGCCCCTTATCTGGGCAAGCTGACAAGAGAGCCCAGGTATTCTCTCCTCTGGTATGGGGGTTGGTGGTGGGGGCAGACGCAAAACATGCAATCCTCAGCCCCTACCACCATAAAAACCCAGACCAGTCTCCCTCCATGTACTCGCAATCCACTTCACACATATTAATATCATCTGCTCTGCTCTCTCCAGAGCCCTCAACTATGTCAGTGATAAACCCTCGTAGTGTGTGAGATGTGTGTGCCTTCTTCCATGTTTACTTCTAACCAGAGTTTTGAATCCACCTGGTTCTGCAGGTGACCATAACATTATTGGTTGTCATTAACTTTCACTGACTTTCATTATGAATTTCATTGTCTCTATTTCTGTTTCATTCATTTTTACTCCAATTTTTATGATTACTTTACTCTAAATTGCTTTATCGTTTTCCTCTTCTTTTTCAATGTCTTAAGGTGTTAGGTCAAGCTATTGATTTGACATCTTTCTTTGTTATTAACAAAGACATTTATAAATCTCCCTCTTAGCTACAGGCATTGGCCAAAAGTTAGATTTTCCAGCTTCACTTCAGACTGACTACATCAGAATTCTGCAGAGGGACCCAGATCCACTTTTTTAATTAATTTTTTAACTGGGATCGAATTGGCATCCCATGACATCAGGTAACATCCAATCAGCTAACGGCCTTATACACAATGATTTGGCATTTGTGTAAATGGCAAAATCATCACCACTATTAGTCTAGTGAACACCCACCACCTTCATACAAAATAACTTAACTTCTGAATTACCAATTCTAGTTCTCTTCCTCTGCTCTTGGGACTGCCACAGAATCAGAAAAGGCACAATTATAGATTAGGAATAGTGATCTGTGTCCATAACCCAAGGGCAGCCCTGAGTGTGTTCCCTCAGGCCAGAGCCTTGGGGGCCCTAAAGGACCAGCAGGGAGGTGATGCGAGCTGAGGTCCTTTGTGGTGGACTTTGGGCTGGTTCTTAGGTCCCTTTGGCAGCAAGCTTGCAGCCAGAGGCTACAGTGTGGGGGCGTCTGTTTTCAAGATCCACAGATAAGCTATTTTTTTTCATCCTGAGCCAATGGCTGAGTCAGGCCGATGTTTGAGTTCACTATGTGGGGAGTCACACAACCACTACACTGTGTCACCATTATCGCAAAATCCCACCAGCATCAATTTTCACCTCTCCTAATGAGTCATGCCTTGATATTTAGGGGAAAATATGTATGAACAGAATAAGAAGTTGAGGATTATAGACTTAAAAACTCTGTGTGTGTGTGTGTGTGTGTGTGTGTGAGAGAGAGAGAGAGAGAGAGAGAGAGAGAGAGAGAGAGAGAATGTATGTGTAGAAGAACTGGGGTACAGGCCAGAGGTGGGGGGGGGAGGTGAGAGAGGATCCACCAGAGAGAGAGTGGGGAACAATAGGTGGATCAACTGAAACACACTGCGGAGGGAGCAGTGGGCGAGACAGAAGAGCTCTGCTGCACCATGTGGGTCAGCTCCCTCACCAGGGATCCAACTCAGGCTCTCTTGGTGGACCTTCATGGTGGTAGTTCTGAGGCTTAACCCTTAGGCCAGCAGGAAGACCTTCTAAGCTTAAAATCTTAAAATCATGGACATTTAGAATTTTGTGAGAAGAGATCCTTCTGCACTCACATTTAGGAACTACATTCCCCACTGGGGGCAAATTTCTAGCCCAAAAAGATAGGCTATTTTTCTACCCATCGATCACAAGAAGGAATAGCATGGAACCACTGGGTCCCACCAATCCAAGAATTTTTGAAAGATTTATTTTATTTATTTATGCATACAATAGCTGGGGTGTAGGACAGAGGTGTGGGGGGACAATCAAAGAATTCTTTAAAGAAAGTGTCTGACATTAACTGAATGCCTAGTTTAAGGGAGGAGAGAAGAGGGACACAGGTAGTGTGGGTGAATCATCACAATGCCAAAACTAACAGGGAAGGGGCTGGCACAAGGGTTAAGCACAGCACTGTATAGCTGTCCGTAGCCTCTGAAGCAGGAGTTCCATCCCTGGCCATCAGAGAGCTACCCACATGGGCAGCAGACCTCTCCTGTCTCAGCTGCTGCTCCCCTCAGCAGTGTATTTCAGTAGACCCGCCTGTTTTGCTCCCCGCTCCATCTCTGGTGAATCCTCTCACTCCCTGCACCTCTGGCCTGAACCCCAGTTCTTGAACATATAAATAAATAAATCCTAAAAAAAAAAAACTAACAGGAGGGCCTCCCTAGGTGGCGCAGTGGTTGAACACTGGGCTGCGAAGGTGCCCTCAGCCTCTGCAGCGCCATTTCGATCGCTGGCCACCTGCAAGGGTCCCACAAGGCATGCAGACCTCTCCTGCTCCACCTGCTGCTCCTCTCAGCAGTGTATTTCATCAGTCTGCCTATTCTGTTCCCCACTCTAGCTCTGGTGAATTCTCTCACCTTCCCACGCTTCTGACTGTACTCAGTGCTTATATAAATAAATAAATAAATCTTAAAAAAAAAAAAAACTAACAGGAAATTGGACACACATCATCCCAGGTGCAAACACTACCTGCTCTGGCTCCCAAAATAACAAAATAATAAAAAACCAAGAACAACCTTGCTGAGTGTCTCTGTTGCTGGGCTTGGGGTTCTAGTTCCATCTTTACCAAAACTGCTGGTATGATCTCAGGACCCTCTGGGAACAATATTTCCACGACTTTGCTATCAATCAAAATTGGCAACAGGGCCTCCCTGGAGGCATAAGAGGTTAATTCTCAGCACTCTAAAGCTATGGGCAGCCACGGCAGCAAGGGTCTGATACCCAGCCCGGGAGCTGACCCACATGGCACAGCAGACCTCTCTTTCCTCGCCTGCTGCTCCCGCCTGCAGTGTATTTCAGTCCATCTGCCTGTTCTGCTCCCCACTCTGTCTCTGGTGAATCCTCTCACCTTTCCCCCACACATCTGGTCTACATCCCAGCTCTTGTATGCATAAATAAATAAATCTTTTTAAAAAGGGCATCAGATCAGAGTCTGGAAACTCTCAGTGGCTGCAGGGAAAATAATAACTAGTAGGCTTTGAGTGCCCCCTATTTGTCAAAGACTGTTCTGAGTGACTTACACCTTTCAATTTACTTAATTCTTACAAAAATATCAAGTATCAGGTACTTCCTTTACAGATGGCAATCTGGCTCCAAAACACATGCTCCTAATCACTTCGGGATAGAATCTGGCCCAAGCAATTCTTTTGACTCACAAGTCTCTTTAATCTAGGCTCCTCCTTCAAGAACCTGTGACATGAGCAGGACACAACTGTCCTGCCCTAAAAGCAGTGAAACCAAAGGGTCAGACAAGCTTCAAAAACCAATACTAGAAAACTGCCCATAGATCTGAGGCATCCAAAGATTGGAGTGGGGGGAAGCAGAAGGACCAGAAGTGGAAAGCGGGGGTAACAATGGACTAGGGGGAGACTGCGGGTGCTCCGGTGGTGGGAGGGCTATGGTGGCCACATATGGAGAAATCCTAAACTGTCAAATATCAACAAGGATGTAAAAACTGGTAGTTCATTAATAAAAAAAAAAATCTTTTTAAAATACATCAAGTTACAGGGCCTCCCTGGAGGCGCAGCCATTCAGCGCTGGGCTGCAAAGCAGCCCACAGCCTCTGCAGCGTCAGTTCGATCCCCAGCCGCCAGCAAGTGTCCCACATGGTACACGGACATCTCCTGCGGTGCCCGTTGCTCCTCTCAGCAGTGTATTTCATCAGTCTGCCTGTTCCGTTCCCTGCTCTGGTTCGAGTGAATTCTCTCACCCTCCCATGCTTCTGACTATACTCAGTGCTTGCATAAATAAATAAATAAATCTTAAAAAAAAATACATCAAGTGACATACCAAAAAAATTGAATTAAAATAAAAATACTGAAGCACTGGTACTAACCACCATCAACTATGCCGAGTGCCTCTTTTGTGTCCTTCTGAACAGCAACACAGAGCAGCCTTTGAGGAGTGGTTGTTGTTTGGCACAAAGGAATCGTGGACACCAAGGCTAACAAGAGGCAGGCTTAATGCACCGGAGATGATCAGTGCATTCGTATCCCAAGTCTGCCCCCGTCTGTATGAATTCAGAAGCTTACATACACTTTCAGTTTCCACAAGGTTCTGGGTAGGTTCGCACTGGCAGCTACACATGGTCAGATAGAACAAGGCTACAAGCCAAGAGGTGAGTCAGAAAGTTGCTTACCAAGGGTAAGGGTCAGTAATCATTGGACACCCCAGGTCCATGCCGCCTCATGGCGGTATATGCTCTAAGATTCATGTCAGGGACTAAACTGCATACCAGGAACTGAGCTAAAGGTTGTTACTAAGGTCCCCAGGCTGCTTATACCAGGTCACCAGGCTTCATGATAAGCAGCCGAACCAGAAGGTAACATATCTGCCTGGTCATTATCAGCAGGGAGAACAAGCACAGATAAATCCAAGCATAATGTTAACAGGAAATAATATTTCTCCTAAGAACAAGCTTCAGCTATAAAATATTACAACAATCTTCTTGTTGAATGATTAATGTTTTCTTCTTCGTTGAGAAACTGTTCTCTAAAAGCATACATAATCAGAAATACTGACATTTGAATGATGATAAGAATGAAATACCCCAGGGGCCTCCCTAGTGGCCTAGGGTTAAATCTCAGCTCTATCAAAGCTATGGCCTGAATTGGATCCCTGGCCAGGGAGCTGACCCACACAGCGCAGCAGACCTCTCGTGTCTCGCCCGCTGCTCCCCTCAGCAGTATATTTCAGTAGATCCGCCTATTCTGCTCCCTGCTCTGTCTCTGGTGAATTCTCTCACCCTCTGCACCTCTGGCCTCCACCCCAGCTCTTGTATGCATAAATAAATAAATCTTTCAATAAAAAAAATCTTAAAAATAACAAAAAAATAAATGTTTTAAGTCAGATATTTGAGATGGGGAGATGTTGCCTCAGTGAGAATGAAGGAATTAAGAATCTGAACGGACCTCATAAAGAGAACACTGAGTGAAGAGAGACACAGAGAAGGCAGACAGTGCTGCATTTATACCAAGCAAAAAAAACTACAAGACCAATCTACGTGGTGGGAAGCCGAAATGAGGCTTGCATTGCAGCAGCAGTAATAGGAAGAAGTAAAGCAGGTTTTGAGAACCTGTAGTGTTTTCTTGACCTGGGTGGTAATTATGTGGATATGTTTGGATTATCAAATTCCACTGAGCTGTACACTGTGACCCATGTAATTCTCCATATTTATATCACTCTTCAATTAAAATTCAAATGCAAGGAATTTTTTTTGTTTTAATTGACCTATCACAGGTTTACTGCAGTGTATACGAATCAGGGGACTAAGCGCACACCTCCTCATGTGGATGTCACCACAGGTAAGGGGGAGATTCCCCACCCCCTCACACCCAGACCACTGAGCCCCCACCTCTCTATGTTCCTGCCCCACCCTACCCCTCTAGTAGCCTCTGTTCTGCAGCTATATTCTAGGCTATATTTGCATTTAGTTTTGTCAGCTCCTTTGTTCTGTTTCCCTATATTCCACATGAGTGAAATCATCTAGTATTTGTCTCTCTGGCTGACTTCACTTAGCCCCATCCCTTTCAGTTCCTTCCACATTTTCACAAAAGGCAAGAGTTCACCTTTTTGTTTGTAGCTGAGTAGTATTCTGTCATGGAAATGTGCCACATCTTAATCCACTCCCCTGTCATTGGTACTTAGGTTGTTTCCATCAGTTGGCAATCATAAACAGTGAAACAGTTCTTAAAGAAAATAAGTATCTTATTTATAATTCCAACCCAATAGGAAGAACATAGAGGAATAAAGAAAACACCATCAATACAACAGTAGGAACCAAACTGAGCGTGACAACAAAAAAAGATGTCGTAAATGAAAAAGATAAAAATAAGATGATAGAAATAAATCCAAACACATCTGTTTCAAAATAGACGTAAGCAGGGCCTCCCCTGTGGCGCAGCGGTTGAGCGCTGGGTTGTGAAGCTGCCCCGCGCCTCTGCCGCGCCGGTTCGATCCCGGCTGCTCCCCGGCCACTGGAGGAGGGTCCCACATGGTGCGCAGACCTCTCCTGCCGCCCGCTGCTCCCCTCAGCAGTGTACTTCGGTCCTTCTGCCTGCTCTGCTCCCGGCTCTGGCTCTGGTGAATTCTCTCACCCTCCCGTGCTTCTGACTGTACCCAGTGCTTGTATAAATAAATAAATAAATCTTTAAAAAAAAAAAAAATAGACGTAAGCAATGAGACTCACAGATTGAATTAAAAATAAACCTCATGGAAGAATCTTTGTATAAGAGATTTACCCAAAACATAAGCTACAGTAAAGCTCAAGGCGCAAGAACAGAAAAGATATACCAGTTAATGCTAACTAAGAGAAAGATGCTGTGTTTCTAGTGTAAACCACACTACATGTGGTCATCAAGTTTCAGTCCTTTGAACAGAATTTAAAAGAACTGTTTACCAGGTACCAGAGAACTGGGCATAGGGGCTAGGGGGGATGAAATGTAGGGACAACTGGACACTAGAACCTACTACTAGTCGCTGCTCCCAGCTCCAGGACATGTTTTCAGCTGAAGCCTGGGCAATGCTGAAAGGAGCAAAAGTCAAGTACCTGAGCCTCCTAGTGGCACAAGGGATTAAGAACAGCACTGGGAAGCTACCCACAGCATGTGCAGCAGGAGTTCGATCCCCAGCTGGCCAGGAAGCTATCCACATGGAGCAGCAGACCTCTCCTGTCCCTGCTGTGCCCCTTGATGGTGTATTTCAGTAGATTCACCTGTTCTGCTCCCCACTCTGCCTCTGATGAATCCTCTCAACTCCTCACCCCAGTTCTTGTATTTATAATAAATAAAATAAGGCGCCTCCCCCATGGCATAGCAGGTTGAGTGCACGCTGTGAAGCTGTCCACAGCCTCTGCAGCGTGTTTCCATTCCTGGCCGGCCAGGGAGATTCCCTCATGGCACAGCAGACCTCTCCTGTCGTGCCCGCTGCTCCCCTCAGCAGTGTACTTCGTCAGTCTGCCTGTTCTGCTCTCTGCTCTGGCTCTGGTGAATTCTCTCACCCTCCTGCACTTCTGACTGTACCCAGTGCTTGTGTAAATAAATAAATAAATCTTTTTAAAAAAAAAAAAGATAATTAACTTTAAAAAATAAATAAAGAGAGGAGGAGGGAGGGAGAGAGGAAGGGAAGGAGAGAGGGAGGAAGGAAGGAAGGGAAGAAAGTATTTTTTTTTAAAGTAATCAAATGAGAATTAGATCTGCCTTTCATCTCTTTCTCCAGCCCATTGGTCCTCCCTGTCCTCTCTCACCAGGATGCCGACAGAAGTCACTTCTACCTCACTTGACATGTAGTTGCATCCCCAATAGTCTGAAGAACCTTTCTGAAACACAAATCTGATCATTTTGTTCCCCTGATTAAATCCTCTGTGCCTCTCCACTGCCTTGGCACAGATTCCAAGCTACTGGCTAGTCTCACCAGACTGGCTCCCCTTGTGGGCAGCCTCATCACTGACCTCTGTGCCCAGCACTCAGCAGCCCTCCCTGGCCTCAGACCTTTCTGTGTGATGATTCCTTTGCCTGGAGCTCGCCCTCCCCAAAAATGCTCCCATCCCCCACGAAACAAGGCTACTTAGTCCCCGAATCGCTTACCCTGCACCCACAAGCTTGCATTAGGTGCCATCTCTGGGTTCCGACGCACATTTGGGTCGCTTCCCATCCCCATGCCAGCCATGAGCCCCCTGCCTGTGCCTCCCCTCCTTCCATGATGATCTGCCTCTGCCCCACCCCAGTTCTGCCTCTGCCTCATCCCTGCCCCCCACCACCCCACATGGTCCACTCTGAGCTGTCACTGGCCCGTGACTGTTCCATCTCCTCCTCTGGTGAGAGCCCTGTGAGGCCAGGGCCCTGCTATCTCGCCTACTCTGCGTCCTCAGCACCCCAGCACGGGCTGGCAGGGAGGAGTGACTGTGAAATTTGCTGAATGGCTTAGGAGGCTGGGGTGACACCGTGGAAAGAGAACTTTCTGAGAGGATATTTAAATAGCATCAGTGGGAAGTGACCAACCTCAGAAAGCTCTTGGCGCACCTGTCCTACTGAGGCTTTTTCTATTTACCTGACCTTGAAAACTGAGGGAGGTAAATGCCCAGAAAAATAAGGGAACTACTTTTTGAAAGAAAAGAAATGGAGCTGGGCCAGGCACGAGCAGATCTCAGACACTCACGTGTATCCATCATGGCCCAGGTGACTCCCTACACCCCAGAACGCACATGAGAACACACCCACGCTTAGATACAGCACCAGCCATACCTGCACATATGCAGTCACACGTCAGAGGGGCACAGACACACAGCTGGACATCCCTCAACAGGTGTACCCCAAAGCACACCCTCCCATCACCCACACACAGACCAGAGAATGGGGTGCATTGTGTGCAGGGTACACACCTGGTGTACACTCACACAGATGTGCATGTAAAGTTACGTGCACTGATGCACCAACACACGCTCCATGATGTACCAGCAAATGCCCAACGGTGGGTTCTTGTGTCCAGAGACTGAGGAATAATCGCCGCACTTGGGGCTGAAGCTTAGCAAGCTCAGGTTCCATGCAACAGACGCCTGACAGCAGGAGGGGGTCCAAGGGAGGAGGCCAGGTTAAGAAGCTGGGTTCTTTGTATAAGGCTTCTGGGACACTCCACCCATCTCAGAATTTCCTGGGGGCTTTTCCTTCTTTGGGGTACTTTTCCTCTGCCCCCTGCCCCCTCACTGCCCTACTTTGTCTCCTCGCCACCTTCCTCATACCTAGAGGTGTGAGGTGACTACCAAGCGTTGTTCTTCTCTTCACCTGTCTTGTGGTTGCCAGCTCATGCTGGCCAGCTCAAGAGCCGAGCTCCTGCCTGCCAGTCCTGTGGCTGTGA